>NC_044982.1:139976384-140052321 GCF_008728515.1 Papio anubis
TAGGGAGGATTACTTCTTTCTCTGTCTTTTGGAATAGTGTCAATAAAATTGGTACCAATTTTTCTTTGAATGTCTGATAGAATTCAGCTGTGAATCAATTTGGTCCTGGACTTTTATTTGTTGGTAACTTTTTCTTTATCCTTTAAATCCTGGTGCTTCCTATTGGTTTGATTACAGATTCTATTTCTTCCTGGTTTAATCTAGGAGGACTGTATATTTTCAGGAATGTATCCATCTCCTCTAGCTTTTCTATTTTATGTGCTAAATTTATTGAGAATCCCTCATATGTGATGAGTTGTTTCTTTCTGTGTTCAAAAGTCTCTGCCATTGGTTTTAGACAGTTTGGTTATTATGTGTCTTGGTATAGCATATTTGGAGTTTGTTGAGCTTTCTGGATGTTTATATTCATGTCTTTCATCAAATTTGGGAAATTGTCAGCCATTATTTCTACAAATGTTCTCTTAGTTCCTTTCTCTTTCTCTTCTCTTTTTTACATAACTACAATGCATATGTTGGTCCACTTCATGGTTTCCTATGGGTCCCTTAGGGTTTGTTCATTTTTCTTTATGTTTTTTTTTTTCATCAGTCTCAATAATTTCTATTGTTTTACCTTCAATTTCACTAGATTTTTACACTATGTGCTCATATCTGCCTTTGGAATACTCTGAATTTTTCATTTTAGTTGTTTTACTTTTCAGCTCCAGAATTTCTTTTTGGTTTCTTTTTAGGTTTTCTATCTCTTTACATGTATTTACATTTTGATAATACATCATGTTACTGGTTTTCTCCATGACTTTCTTTAATTCTTTGAGCATCTTTAAGACAGTACTTTTAACGACTTTGTCTAATATATCCGTCATTAGATTTTTTTCAGGGACAGTTTTAGGTGTTTTTCTTTAAACAAACAATAATTTTTTATTTCTTTGTGTGCCTTATGATTATTTTTGCTTGAAAACCATACATTTAATACATTTAAACTATACTACATATCTACTAATGTGTTTTCTCTGGACATAGGATTCTCCCCCTTACCTGGAGTTTGCTGTTTTCATTTTTTGAAAATTTGCTTTAGGTTTTTTCTGTGTTGAGGACCCATGTGAGGTGTTAAAACCTTCTCAGGTCTTTTCTTAGCCTGTACCTTCCCCTGGAGTAAGTGGTAACTTTATAATTCCCCCTGTACAAGAAGCTGATTTTGAATGTCCTAGTCTTAAATGTCTGGCTTACAAAAGGAGAAAAAGAGAAAAACGATGGAGGAACAAAAAGGTGCCAGCCCTTTAAATCCCCTGAAATCAAGTCAACCTTATGGAGCAGGGCTTGCAACAAAGAAGGAAGGTGTTACAATAATGGCTGCTGCCTTTTATTTTCTGCACCTCTGTGATCAGAAGTAGCAATCAGCAATCAGAGCACAGATACCTGATATTTGGAGGATTGGGTACTTTTTGCCTACCCTAGCTCCTAAAAGCTGTAGGCAAGGTGTTCCAACAACATTTGCAGAGATGCTTGCCATAGGAGTGAAGACTGCAGGATGGGTAGCTACTACTATACTAAAAACTGAAATTGACTGACATTAACTACAATATATTATTTAAGCCTTCCCTGGAAGTTACAAGCCTTCAATAGATTCCAGAGTTCCAAAATAGTTACATCAGAAATATTCTACCAGTGTAGTTTTTTTCCAGGTAGGCAGACAGATTTCTGGTACTTCCTAGCCCAGTCTTCTCAGAATCCTTTACAATCCATTTTGATACATACAGAACATACATCTGTGATAATCACTCTGAGATCAGGTTCATCACAGGAATGGCATAGACAGGACTGATCAGAGGGAAAAAAGAAGACTTCCAGAAGAAGAAAATGATATAATTTTTTCTTGTGGTTTATTCCACACTGATAAATCAGGGAAACTAAATAATTTTTATTTTTAAATATATTAAATAAGTTTTTCTTTTTTCTAAGTATTGTATACTTTTTTCCCAGAAATCTAATAGAGACACGACTCTCAACTTGGTATAAAGCTCATATGTCATGGACAGGAAAAATTTTTTAAAGACATGTAAACAACTCTGAGACTCTGTACAACTCCCTTCTCACTTCCCAAGTTTCACAATAGTGAAGTCCCACTAAAATATTGGCATATACTACAGAGTCATAGTAACCAAAACAGCATGGTATTGGCATACAAACAGACCCAGAACAATGGAACAGAATAGAGAACCTAAAAAGAAATCCACACACCTACAGTGAACTCATTTTTGCCAAAGTTGCCAGGAATGTACACTGGGGAAATGACAATGTCTTCAATAAATGATTCTGGAAAAACAGCATATCCATATGCAGAAGAATGAAACTAGACCTCTGTCTCTCATGATACACAAAAAAATCAAATCAAAATGGATTGCTGACTTAAATGTAGGACCCCAAATTATGAAACTACTATAAGAAAACTTTAAGGAAACTCTATAGGACATTGTTCTGGGCAAAAATTTCTTGAGTAATACCCCCACAAACACAGGCAACCAAAGCAAAAAAAGGACAAGGACAAATGGGATCACATCAAGTTACAATGCTTCTGCCCAGCAAAGGAAACAATCAACAAAGTGAAGAGATAACAAACAGAATGGGAAACAATAGTTGCAAACTACCCATCTGATAAGGGATTAATAACTAGAATACATAAGAAGCTCAAACAATTCTATAGGAAAAAAATTTTGATAACCCAACTAAAAACAAAAAGCAAAAGATTTGAATAGCTATTTCTCAAAAGCAGACATACAAATGGCAAACAGGCATATAAAAAGGTGCTTAACATCATTGATTATCAGAGAAATGCAAATCAAAACTACAATGAGATATCATCTCACCCCAGTTAAAATGGCTTATATTCAAAAGACACAACAATAAATGCTGATGAGGATGTGGAGAAAAGGGAACCCTCATACACTGTTGGTGGGAATGTAAATTAGTAGAACCACTATGGAGAACAGTTTGGAAGTTCCTCAAAAGACTAAAAATTGAACTACCATATGATCCAGCAAACCCACAGCTGGGTATATACTTGAAAGAAAGGAAATCAGTATATTGAAGCAATATGTACACTATCATGTTTGTTGCAGTACTGTTTACAACCACTAAGATTTGGATGAAACATAAGTGTCCATCAACAAATAAATGGATAAAGAAAATGTACGTTATATACAATGGAGTATTATTCAACCATAAGAAAGCATCAGTTCCTGTCATTTGCAACAACATGGATGAAGCTAGAGGTCATTATGTTAAGTGAAATAAGCCAGGCACAGAAAGAAAAACATCACATATTCTCACTATTTGTGAAATCTAAAAATCAAAATAATTGAACTTATGGACACAGGGTACAGAAGGATGGTTACGAGTCTATAAAGGGTAGTGGGAGTGTGAGAGGGGAGGTGGAATGGTTAATGGGTACAAAACAATAGTTGGAAAGAATGAATAAGAACTATATTTGATAACATAACAGGATGACTATAGTCAATAATAATTTAATTGTATATTCTAAAATAACTAGAAGAATATAATTGGTTTGTTTATAACACAAAAATAAATGTTTGAGGGGATAGATACTCCATTTTCTGTGATGTGATTATTATGCATGGCATGCCTGTATCAAAACAACTCACTCACTCCATAAATATATGTGCCTATTATGTAACCACAGAAGTTTAGAATACAAAAATAAAAAAGACAAAAAAGAAATAATTTTTAAAATTGCAGTAAAAATGCTAATTATCAATATTATTAAAAGCCATATTTTCATGATTTGATTAAATTAGATAATTTCTTTTTAGAAAATAGTTCTTTAGTGTCTTAAATTCTATATAAAGCTTTCTTGTTTCATGTATGCATAGTATTTAGTAATATTTATTTTGGTAATTATTCTCAAATACTTAACAAATTACCCTGAAATTGCTTTTTTGTTTAAAATACATATAAAAAGCACTTGTATAGTTTAAAAAATAATACATTAAAATCTTTAAAAAAATGAAAAAATATGTCATTATAATGGTTATCTTTTCAGACTTTCTTTTAAAATTTGTTAGCCTCTAGATAACAGAAGTTTCTGTTGCATAAAGAAAATAATAATTCCATTTATATGTGTGTGTATATGTGCACACACACACATATATAATCATCAATATTCCCAAGTTTCATGGTCTTCTCATGACCCTTAACAACTCAGCCAATTACTCTAGCAGCTTGAAAACAAGAAATGCAGCATCTCTGGTGTAAGCCATCAAAATTAGAATTCAACTCTAGGAGCAGTCTATGTGAGAACCAAACAAATAAGGACACACATCAGCAAGAGAGTAGACAGGAATGATTACTCCACCTAAATTACCCCCAGGAGACTAGAGGTAGCAGCAGAACAATCCACCTAATTTTAATGCAGAAATGAAGGGAGAGAACCTAGTATATCCTCCTGAAGCTTAACAGAAATCTCCAATATGCTTCGGGAATGTCCCAGACCACCTCTGTCTAAAACTAAAGCACTATTCACTTTATAAGCAAACTTCAAAGTGTGATCCAAGGATTATCTGGTTTGAAATTAAATTGTAGATTCTGGGACTCAATCCCCTTAAATCTTTTAACTCAGAATCTCTGAAGTTGTCTTTCAAGAATTTGCATTTCGAACAGGGTATCCAGTGGATTATTTTAAAAATAATATTTCATGGAAACATAATTACATATAGAAAACAATGTGTGATGGATACCCAGACCAAGATATAAAGCATTGCCATCATTCTAGAAAGTTCCTCTTGCCCCTTTCTAGTCAACTCTCCTTGATATATCAACTATACTAAGTGAATTTTTAACTTTTCTCAGCTTACATTGGCTATTTCTGTTCCTGAGTCTCATAAAAATGGAACCTATAGTAAGCAAACTTTTGTTTCTGGTTTCTGTCCCTCAGCATATTATTTTTGAAGGCAGGCAATTTTTAGGCATGGTGGACTTTGAAAACCAAAGCTTTCTAAAGCAGAAATTGTCATAAGAAAGTCTAATATAGGAATTCTTCTGAGGTGATGAAGTTATCTCAAGTTATCTCATTTTAAGGGTGTTTTGCCTCTGAGGCAGGTCCCTTACATGGTTGCCAGGTAGGCTGTTAAACTGAACTCCTGCACCAAGGATTTCACTCTTGGAGTCGAAACCAGCTTAAGAGATCAACTACTGCGTTTTCATTGTCATATTTTCACCATTTCTAAAGTTATGTTTGGCCGGGCGCGGTGGCTCAAGCCTGTAATCCCAGCACTTTGGGAGACCGAGACGGGTGGATCACAAGGTTAGGAGATCGAGACCATCCTGGCTAACATGGTGAAACCCCGTCTCTACTAAAAAATACCAAAAACTAGCCGGGCGAGGTGGTGGGCGCCTGTAGTCCCAGCTACTCGGGAGGCTGAGGCAGGAGAATGGCGTGAACCTGGGAGGCGGAGCTTGCAGTGAGCTGAGATCCGGCCACTGCACTCCAGCCTGGGCGACAGAGCGAGACTCTGTCTCAAAAAATAAAATAAAATAAAATAAAAATAAAAAAATAAAAAATAAATAAAGTTATGTTTATCTTCAATTTGAAATTCCATGAGAGGAATTTTTAAAACACCACAATGAAAACCAGTCAAATTTTCAGTTAATATCTGGCTTTAAATAAAATAATAACAAGTGGCTGAATGTCTCAGCGTTCACCTTTTCCTTTCACAGTCCTTTCGGCTTGATTGCTACAGGTTTTCACTTAAGAATTCTAAGTAGTTTCTCAGAATGAAGATAATAACACAGCAAGAAATCCAAGTTGTAATTATCAGAGAAACATGAAAATTATGATGCAAAACACACAGTAGACCACCTAGGCTTCAGCCCTGCCAGAGAGATATTGGCTGCTGTGGTACATTGTTGAGTGTTTTGCTGAGTTCAGTGCTTCAAGCAATTTGACTTTTGTTTTTCTTTTGACTGAGTCTTCCACAATCAAATAGCTATTGTAGGATCAAAGATCTGCTGGAGATGTAAATTAACTTTTCTTTCCCTTATGTTTCTCTCTACAGACTCCAGTGATGTAAGCCAGCTTTTCATTAAATTGTCTTCTCTCTTGGTCTCTGATGTCAGAAGAAGTGATAAAAGTTAGAAGTGAGCTATCATGCTTCCCCACTGCCATTATACCAAAAGGCCTGCTTGGAGCTGGCAGGGGATGCATGTGAGATTAAATGAGAGGAGGAATAATCTAGACAGTGAAGAATGTCTGCATGGCTGATGGGCAGCATGGGGATGTTCAGTACAGAAAATAGTGAAAGGAACGTTCTAAAGACATTTTTAGTTAAAGTTGATCCCATAAGGGGAATATGCTGGGGAAACTTGGAACCTTGAATAGTCCCTTTATCAGTTGCATTATTACCAAATAGGATATTGGCTACTTTTCTTTTAAAGCTTACCATCAATTTGGGTTTTACACTGGTTTAATTGTTTCTTGCATTAACTATCATTGCTCAGGAAAAAATTATTAACTATATTTCAATTTATATGTTTGTAAACTATTCTTTCTTGAAGCAAATATTTACTCATCTCAGATCTTTAACTCTACCATGTAGAAAACATTAACTTTTCACCAAGAGGTGAGTCAACTTGTAACTGTGGGACTTATAAATGGTCAACAAGAGGTTCACAGTTTATAGTCAAGGTTCTTTGGGAAGCTATAGTTTCTACTTTCATTTATTGTAGATGTAAAGAAAAGAAAGCTACTATAATTCTGGGTCGCTCAAGTAGCCTAGTAGCTCCATTACTTTCTGCTTCAAAGAAGAATATATCTTTGAAAATGTTACTAATTCTGAACTGAGGCCTTTTTCATTTATTTGACCTTTGATGCTTCCCCATTGATTCAGCACAAGTTTTATTTCACAGTGATGGAGATAAAATGCATATTTCCACTCTATGCTCCATTCTGTACATCTCTATTGGAGAAGGAAAAATTTCATAACTTTGAAGTGATGTGCTTAGAGATTAGGTACAAAAAAGGAGAAATATTTGATTATCAGGAATCATAAAATTGGCAAACTCTGCAAAGTCATCTAGAAAAACAGGACATTTGGATTGAGAGTCAAAAAATACTGGTCAGAATTGAAGCTCTGCTACCTACTAATTGCAAATCACACAATCTGAATCCTATTTTCTTGATCTATGAATTGAGGATACTATTACCTGGTCTTTCTGGAGGTTTTTTCTGGAGTTGGGGGTGAAAATCAAATGAGGTAATCAATGTGAATGTACCTTGTGTTCTAAAAAGTACTATGAACATGTGAGGGGTTGCTGTTGCTGTTGCTGCTGCTTGTGCTGATAGTGATGACAAGCCTCATGGCATCCTGGAAGACAGACACACTGTAATACAAACCCAAGTTACTGTTCTGCTAAATGTGTGTCACTATTTAGTGTGTGTCACATTTTTATATCAAGTTTCCTTATCTGTAAAATGAGGTTTAATATTACTGTTTAAAATGAACACACAAAAATATAACTATTTAAATAATATATAAAGTATATAGTTGTTAGTAAATGCCAAACACATAATAGATGATCAATAAATATTAATTTTCTTTGTAACTTCCTCCTCCCCATGCACGTGCATGCACATACACATACACACACACACACATGCACACACACACTCTGAAGCACACATTTGGGACCAGGGCAAGAGTTGGAATTAGGGCAAGAATTGGTAATTTAGGGCCTGGGAAATAAATCTGGCCCACCCTCTGTTTTTGTTAATAAAGTTTTATTTGAACACAGTCACACTTATTTGCTTACATATTACCTATAGTTGCTTTTGCACTACAATGATAGAATTGACTAGTTGCAACAGAGAATATATGGCCCATGAAATCTAAATACTTACACACCTATATGGCCTTTTATAAAAAGTTTGCTGATCCCTGGTCTAAAGAAAGGATCTAATATTATAAAAATAAGAAATGAATAGTCTTATCAATTGGTGTTTAATTATATGAACAACAGATACAACCTTGGAGGTGTAGATGGAATCTCAAACATTTTGATGTCAGGACCTCTTTACAATGAAAAAAACTTTAATATATGTTGGTTTGATCTGTCTATATTTATCATGTTCAAAATTAAAAACAAAATTAATTCTTAAAAATATTAATTCGTAAAATTAACTTATTACCTATTAAAATAAATGACATTTTCGTTAAAAGTATATTTTCCAAAGCAAAAAATTAGTTAAAAGATTAGTGCTTTATATTTTTGCAAATGCCTTTAATGTTTGGCTTAAATAAAGACAATAGGAATCTCATATCTGTGTCTGCATTCAATCTGTTTTGATAATACACATATATGGCCTTTGCAAAATTCTGCTGTACACTTGTGCAGTCCTAGCATTATTATAAAAATAGTTTTGAGTTTGTGGACACTCAGTTGTCCCATATTACAGTTTGAAAACCACTTCTATAAGGTGGTGTGTAAATGTACAAAATCCAAACCAGGGTAATAACCTCAAAATATAAAATTTAATTCATAATATTAAGACCCTGATAAATTTCACTATCTGTTTCATAGCAAATAATTTGTTTTGAATGCAGATATATTTTGTTAAGTAGAAGACTGCACTAAAATGTAGTCCTTAAACCAAAATCCCATGTATAAAACCACATATTTTCTATTGATTTGCATTTTTAAACTTAAAAATGGATTCACATTTCTATGTGTAAAATGCCAGGCTCAAAATACTTTTACTTCTATGATCCCATGTCGTATTTACTGAGGAGGCAAACCATACTAACCCAGAATCAGGGTTTTGTGGCCATCCATTTAAAATATAATTGCCTCTACTATTTCTAAGTCCCAGTTCTGCAACCCTGAGGCTCTTTTAAATTTGAGAAACAGTTTTGATGGGCCCCATATTGAGTATTATTATTTCCCAGAGGTACTATTAATAGTTTATGGCTAGGCCATCCATCCCTGAGTTTCCATTAAAAGACAGAGGGTCTATGGCACTGCAATTTTTCCCATCAGATTTTTTTGACCATCTGCCCTTGCTCCTCAGGAATTCCCCATGCCTCCCTGTGTACGTCTATCCCTGCAAATGCCAAGGATATGGAATAAGTGAGCCTACTGCCCCTGTGGCACTGCAGGGGGACTCCTTGGTGAAGCGTCTATATCTATCTGATGTCTCCTCACTTCTTCAATCTGTTCACTAATATAGAATTAGGTCAGGCACAAGCTATCACAAAAAAGAAACAGAGTGCTTGATGTAAATAAAGTGATCTTTAAAAATTACACCACAAACGTATTCACTGTAGATAACTTAGAAATACATATGCACAAAATCCAAACCAAATATATACCCTAAATATCACCACTAGAAACAACTATTTTGGAATACTTATAGTACTCTCATTATTATTTTAATTAGTGACTTGTGATCTCATTTACTTAAAATTTAAAAACTGAGTACTGAATGATTTTTTAAGATACCCAACTAGTAGAAAAATCTAATCTACTATTTTCACAAAACTTCAACACAATAAACATTTATTGCAAAAGCTGGAAGCATTCCTTTTGAAAACTGGCACAAGGCAAGGATGCCCTCTCTCACCACTCCTATTCAACATAGGATTGGAAGTTATGGCCAGGGCAATCAGGCAAGAGAAAGAAATAAAAGGTATCCAATAGGAAGAGGAAGTCAAATTGTCTCTGTTTGCAGGTGACATGACTGTATACATAGAAAACTCCATCGTCTCAGCACCAAAACTCTTTAAGCTGATAAGCAACTTCAGCAAAGTATCAGGATGCAGAATCAATGTGAAGAAATCACAAGCATTCATATACACCAATAATAGACAAACAGAGAGCCAAATAATGGGTCAATTCCCATTCACAATTACTACAAAGAGAATAAATTACCTAGGAATAGAACTTATAAGGGACATGAAGGACCTCTTCAAGGAGAACTATAAACCACTGCTCAAGAAAATAAGAGAGGACACAAACAAATGGAAAAAAAAATCCATACTCACAGATAGGAAGAATCAATATAATGAAAATGGCCATACTGCTCAACATAATTTATAGATTCAATGCTAATCCTATCAAGCTACCGTTGACTTTCTTCACAGAATTAGAAAAAAATCACTTTACATTCCATATGGAAATGAAAAAGAGCCCATATAGCCAAGACAATCCTAAGCAAAAAGAACAAAGTTGGAGGCATCACGCTACCTGACTTCAAACCATACTGCAAGGCTACAGTAACCAAAACAGCATGGTTTTGGTACGTAGCAAATATATAGACCAAAGGAACAGAACAGAGACCTCAAAAATAACACCACACATCTACAACCATCTGGTCTTCAACAAACCTGACAAAAACAAGCAACGATGAAAGGATTCCCTATTTCATAAATGGTGCTGGGAAAACTGGCTAGTCATAGGCAGAAAACAGAAAGTGGACCCCTTCCATACACCTTATACAAAAATTAACTTGAGACAGATTAAAGACCTAAAACCACAAAAACCTTAGAAAAAAGCCTAGCCAATAGCATTCAGGACATAGGCATGAGCAGACTTCATGACTAAAACACCAAAAGCAATTGCAACAAAGGCCAAAATTGACAAATGGAATCTAATTAAACTAAAAAGTTTCTACACAGCAAAATAAACTATCATGAGTGTGAACTGGCAGCCTACAGAATGGGAGAACATTTTTGCAATCTACTCATTAGACAAAGGTCTAATATCCAGAATCTACAAGGAACTTAAATTTACAAGAAAAAAACAACCCCATCAAAAAGTGGGTGAAGGATATAAGCAGACACTTATCAAAAGAAGACATTTAAGTCCGGGCATGGTGACTCACACCTGTAATCCCAGCACTTTGGGAGGCCAGGGTGGGCAGACCATCTGAGGTTAGGAGTTTGAGATCAGCCTGGCTAACATGGTAAAACCCCATTTCAACTAAAAATACAAAAAATTAGCTGGGCATGGTGATGCATGCCTGTAATCCCAGCTACTTGGGAGACTGAGGCAGGAGAATCGCTTGAACCCAGGAGGCGGAGGTTGCAGTGAGCCAAGATCATGCCGTTACTACTTTAGCTTAGGCAACAAGAGTGAAAACCCGACTCAAAAAAAAAAAAAAAAGGGCATTTATGTGGCCAATAAACATATGAAAACACTCTCATCATTACTGGTCATTAGAGACATGCAAATCAAAACCACAGTGAGATACCATCTCACGCCAATTAGAATGATGTTTATTAAAATGTCAGGAAACAATAGATTCTGGCAAGGCTGTGGAGAAATAGGAATGCTTTTACACTGTTGGTGGGAGTGTAAATTAGTTCAACCATTGTGGAAGACAGTGTGACAATTCCTCAAGGATCTAGAGCCAGAAATACTATTTGACCCAGCTGTCTCATTACGGGGTATATACCCAAAAGATTATAGATCATTCTACTGTAAAGACACATGCACACGTATGTTTATTGCAGCACTATTTACAATAGCAAAGACTTGGAACCAATCCAAATGCCTATCAATGATAGATTGGATAAAGAAAATGTGGCACATATACACCACGGAATACTATGCAGCCATGAAAAAGAATGAGTTCATGTCCTTTGCAGGGACATGGATGAAGCTGGAAGCCATTGTTCTCAGCAAACTAACACAGGAACAGAAAACCAAACACTGCATGTTCTCATTCATAAATGGGGGTTGAACAATGAGAACACATGGACAGAGGGAGGGGAACATCACACACCAGGGCCTGTCAGAGGGTGTGGAGCAAGGGGAGGGAGAGTATTAGAATAAATACCTAATGCATGTGGGGCTTAAAACCTAGATGATGAGTTGATAGGTGCAGCAAACCACCATGGCACATGTGTACCTATGTAACAAACCTGCACATGTACCTATGCAACAAACCTATGCACGTGTTCTGTCCCAGAACTTAAAGAAAAAAAAAGAGAGAGAGAGAAATTATCTTAAACCTTCATAGAATCTCTAACTTTATTAATATAGTCAGCATACGACAAGGTAACCATCAAGGTATCATGATAAACAAAATTTCATGAAAGCTATGTTTATAGAAATAGCGTGTTTCAGGAAAAACATAGTCTTATTTTTAAAAAATTATCTCATAATATTTTATGGCATAAAATATCTTCTTTTCTGCCAGCCATATATATCTTTACAAAATACACATAGTAATGAACTAATAGCCAATCCTCATTAGGATCAATGAAAATCAATTGTTAAAGTAATATAAACTAATACATATTTATTAGGGAAATTCCATGAACTATCTTTTGGACCAAAAAACTATCTAGTCTGTAAGTGGATCAGGTTAAGTTTGTTTACAGGGTAGGTACTGAGGCCAGAAACATTCAAGAGAGAGATTCGGACTTCAGAAAGAGGAACTGTAGAGAGTTAGCTGCAGAGCAAGAGCACTAATTCAGGACTGGTGGGATAGGATAGCATACAAGAGACATGGGGATGTCGAAGAGAATATTTCTTTCCATGCATGGATGTATTGATACAAGCAAGCTTCCGTCAAAAAATGACTTCCTTCTAAAGGTTCGTATGGCATAAACATTAACACTTTTCCTTTATTGCCTCACAGATTGGCTTTTCCTCCAAAGATTCTCCTTCTGGAAAAGTAAAGTCCAGAAAGAGAAATATTTAATTTTTACAGTCATAAAAATTATACTTATTAACTAATGCTGCAGCCAGGGTAGAAGAGAGAGAAGTTCCAACTTTAGCCATATTTTCACCAACTTTTCTTTCTATTTTTAAAGAAAAGCATACAGGAATGAAAGTGAGTGGTGTTATTCTGGGGAAATTCTCTTAAATTTATGAAAGAACAAATTACTCATAATTATGAGATTTTGTAATCAGTATTATATTTCTTATTATAGTTTTTATCAGTGTGCCTCAACTGTGAAGGTTGAGACTTTCTGCTCAAAATGATACCATATTACAGTCATGTACCACATAACAATATTTGGTCAATGACAGACTTGTATATACAATGGTAGACCTATAAGACTATCTTACTGTATTTTACTGTACCTTTTCTATGTTGATGTATGTTTAGAAACACAAATATCTACCATTGTGTTACAATTGCCTACAGTATTCAGTAAAGTAACATGCTATAAATTTTGTAGCGTAGGAGCAATAGGTTATACCATATTGCCTAGTTGTGTAGTAGTGGGCTCCTATTTAGGTTTGTGTAAGTACACTCTATGAGGTTTGCAGGAAAATGAAATTGCCTAACAATGTATTTTTCAGAAAGTATCTCTATTATTAAGTGATGCATGATTTTATTCCCCCTCCCTTCTTACTCACCTGACTTCTCATTTTTTCACACCTTGCTTAATTCATCATTTGTCAATTCTTGCCATTTCTTGCTCCTCTGTAATGTATTTAACATTCATCCTTTCATTATCATTTCCATTGTCACATCTCGTATTTCTATTCTCTGTCAGCTGGAAAGTTGCAAAGTTTCCATGATATGGCACACTGGGGCCTGAGAATATTTATACGTACATTTTCCATTTCTATTGCATTCTGTCATGAAATTCAGTAACCACAGTAGTTCCTTGTTCAAAAGCCACCAATGGCTTCAAAGCACTTATCTAAAAGTGTTCAAGTAGCCTGGTCAAATATCAACATAGCTTACAGTGATTTCACTCTTATTCTACATAAAGGTTATGATTTAATCTGGACATTCCTTGTTCTTTCCTGATTCTTATCAGACCATTTCTTCTGTCCTCTACAATATATATTTCATGTGACCATAAATTTTTCTGTTTTGTTCTCTGCTATACACACAGTTCCTAATGATGTGTAGGCATTTAACAAATATTAATAGTGAGACTTTTTTAATGAATCGGTTCATAAATACATGAATATTTCAAATAGTTTTGTCCACAGTTTTTACCTCTGGAAATCCCCCACTTTTTAATTTTTGAATGGAGTTGACCACAGTGAGTGGTTTGGTCTCATCACAAGGGAAGATGGATCAGAATGAGTAACAATTCTTTGATGAGTTTTAGGAAAGTGGAAAGATGTCCTGTTATTGTTTATTCAACAAATGCTTACTGATTAACTCCTGTGTGCAAGGACCTGGTTCCATTGTTTCTATCTTCAAAGGCCTCAAAATCTAGAACTTGAGATAGAAACAAAAACTACTTAGGATATATTGTTTATTTCAATATTTTGAGATTTAATCATAAAATAAAATGGAAAAAAATAGAAGTCAGTTATTTTATTTACTTGGATACATTGGAGAATCTCTGGAAAGGTCACTCAGAGGCCAGATTTGAAGAATGAGTTGAAATTTACTGGGGACATAAATAGAGGAAGGAAACAGTTAGAAGATAGCCCATGAGTGGATTTAAGAATTTTCAGACCAGTTGTCGTGACTCATGCCTGTAATTTCAGAACTTAGGGAGGCCAAGCTGGGAAGATCACTTGAGGCCAGGAAGTCAAGACCAGCCTGGTCAACAGAGTGAGACCCCATCTCTACAAAAATAAAAAGTAAAAAATTAGTGGGGTGTGGTGGCACACCCTTGCAGTCCGAGCTATTCTAGAGGCTGAAGTGGGGGGATTGTTTGAACCCAGGAGTTTCAGGCTGCAGGGAACCATGATTACACCATTGTACTCCCCCAGGCTAGGTGATAGAGCACAACCCTGTCTCTTAAACAAAAAAATGTGACTTTGAAACATTATGATAAAGTCCTGAAAGTGCTCTTAGTTGCCCATCCATTTGCACAATGCAATAGCCTGTGCTGTGATAACAGAAGTGTAGGGTTCCATGAGAGCCAATTAGAAGTCATCGTGCGTGGATTGTAGGAAGAAATAGGGGAAGGCAGCAAGGAAGATCAGGGAATGTAGAAGCTGACATATTGCAGGTGACTCAAACGTAAGTGGGTGAAGAAAGAATAGGTAAATGTCTACTTAAAAAAAGAAGAACATAAACAGCATCAAATTTAAGAAGTTATAAAAATATATTTAAAACACCAAGATATATGAGGGTAACAATAACAATAAAATCATAAATCAGAAAAAATACAATTGCGAAATCCTGACTGGCTTGTTTAAAAAAGAAACAACCATAAAATAGATAAGTGTCGATAAAATTTAGTCAAGATAAACTACACATTTAAAAATTAGAAATAAAGCATATAACAACAGATGTGAAGATATTTAAAGTTATAAGTTAATAGTATGATATATTAATATTTTAAGTCTTAACAAAGTAGATAATTTAACTTTAATAGATGAATATAGCAACAATAAAGTAGTATATACTAAAAAAAGAGTAACTTTCCTCCAAAAAAACCTTTACAAGCAATGGACTTAAAGATTTCCTTCAATAATCAAGAAATGTGAAATGTCAACAAAATGTTCAATGACGTAGAAAAATGGGGGGGAAGCCAAATTTTTAACAGAACTTTTGTAAATCTGATATATAATCTGATAATGGCAACAGTGAAGACAATTACAGAACTTCTTTCAGATAAACATATCGAAAATCTTAGAAAACCTTACCAACATATTAATGGAAAGTAATATAAAAATCAGAATAAATATCATAAAATTATTGAACAAAATTCAAGATTGATTTCTGATTAAAAAGAAAAATACAATTATAGGGAAATGTGGAATTACTAATGTCTAACTAATATATTAAGGATGCCAATCTAAAATTTGCTAATAACATCATATTTACAAAATTAATAACTATTAACATGAGAAGGAAAGTAAGAATTAATAATTAGCATTATGTTACTATTCTGGGAATTCTGAACAATGTAATAAAATATCAAGCAGAAATAACTAAGAGGTGATAACTCATATTATTTACAAATGTTACAAGTATAAGGAACCTTAAAATGATCATTTGATATAATTTATTATGGTAAATTGTTAAAGTCTACCTTAGGAAAATAGCACTAAGAAAAAATGTTAACAAAAATATTTTTGGAGTTGTTTATGTTAACAAAATTTGGAAAAGCCTAAATATTTAGCTAGAAGGAAACGGTACCTTGATATAGACTGGCATTAAACTTAGTTTTTAAATTTGATTAAATTTAGTTTCTATGAGACATTTGTGTCATTCAAAGTTGTATGTATAGACACTGACTGAAACACAAAGTGGGTTACAATATTGAATATGTGATATAACGCCAACCGTGAAGAAAATATCAGAGAACCAGATGGAAGGAAAAGAGCAGGACCTGAATAATGATTACCTTTGGACAGTGGGATCTTAGTTCCTCTTACTCTTCCTACTAATTTAAAATTTGCAAATTTATTACCTTGAGAATATGAGAATACATTATATTTATAATTAGAAAACATAAAATGAGTGCTAAAGAAACAAATATATCAAATTCTGTTTAGAATTCACTTCCCCAAGAAACTTTCCTTGATTAAACCTACTGGCATTGATCATTACTTTATATGGCACCCCCATACTTATGTATTCAGTTTCTACCATATTAATTTGCATGTTTTAAAAAGTCAATTTATAAGCATAATTATGGCATTTCTACATTTATATAGTGTAGTCTCCAAACTGAATTATAAGCTTGAGGATATGAGGAACCACAGTGTATTTCCAACTCTATTTATACAATAAATCATGTGGTACTTTTCAGAGTGAATGTTGTTAACTTACTGAACACCTGATGAAACATGGGAAAGATGGCAATGTCTGACAAGAGGAACAGACATGAAATAAAATCCAACATTGTGTATAATTCTTATTGCCTCTTAACCCTACTTGTTGAATTACAAAAACTATACATACAAAAATTTGAGCATTATACTCGTTTAGCTGTATATTATCATTTCAAAACAAACTTATACATGGCTCCCATTATTACAATAATGCTCCCATTGTAAAAACTTTTAAGATCTAACTTTCTGCCACTACTACTTTACCTTTATATTAGTTTATGCCATACTTCTTTCTGAGTTTCTGTCAATATTCATCTGGAGTATTTTCGTGTAAAAATTAGATAATTTTTGTGTAAAAATTAGATAGTAATAGGAAAATAGATAACTGTAGAAGTTATTACTACAGCTTTGCCTATTAACACATACACACTAGTTCTTCATGTTTCAGATGTTCAGGCATATGGGAATGAAAAAAATTAATGAGCTGGAACCTCTTGATTCAGTTATTCTGGTGACAAACAATCTGTATAGCTCATTGATGATTGTTTTATCCTTGACAAAGTGGCTGCAATTGTTACCCGCCGGTGCAGCCACACTTAATTTCTTTTCTCCACTCCCCACTGAATTGTATTTGTTATTCTTGATACGAGAAATGTGTTAAGAAACATGCCACTAACTACAAGTGCTCCCTATATGATTAGCTACAGAAAGAGGTGATAACCCATATTATTTACAAATATTACAAGCATAAGGAATCTTAAAATGATCATTTTCTATAATTTAATAAATTGTTATATTTATTTTAACAATTATCAATTAGCTACAGAACACGATTAGTGTTTACTATTTTAGCCAGATATAAAAATGTGACGCCGTAATTCAGTGAAGACTATTACTCACTTCAGGGGATAGGGCTTTGGTCAAGAATTGTGAGAAACTCTTGAAAAAGGAAAAGAACTCCACACCCCCCACCATGACAGTAATACAATTCCAAAAGCAAAAGGAGAAAAAATGTAAATGTATTAAATAAAAAATATTTTAAGGTAAAGGAAAAGTAGGTATAGAATAGTGAGTCACATACAAATTGTGAAAGTGAGTAATGGCCCAGAAAGCAAAGGAGAGGGAAAAATATGGTAGGTGAATATGGTTGCAATGCTAATTAAAAAATGTTATTAGCAGTTTGCTCAATTCAAGCTTTGAATAAATAGAAATAGAGTGTTTATAACAGTACTCTTAATCTACTGGTGACAATATTAAGATAATTGTTGAAATATACTTAAAAGAAGTTAGTGAAAGCAGAGAATGAAAGACTATTGAACTTTTCTGGTTTTATAAAAATTTGTCTGTGTCCAACATACAGGCACAAAAATAAATATTGGAAATAGAGAGCAAATCTTGGCCATTCAAATGAGAGTTAGCTATTAATTCTTTGGTCATAGGCTGTATTCCTACAAGCAAACTTTGGCTAAAACATGTGACTCAATACAGATACTCATTTTTTTCAAGTGTTTACAACCTGCTTGAGTCCATTTGGACTGCTGTAACAAATTACCTTAGACTGGGTAATTTATAAACAGAAATTATTGTTCTCCGTTCTGGGGGTTGGGAAGTCCAAGATCAAGGAACCAGCAGAGTTGTTATCTGATGAGGTTTGTTTCTCAAACTTACTGCTGCATCTTCACATGGCATAAGGGCAAAAGGGGCAAAGTAGCTCCCTAAGGGTTCTTTTATAAGGGTGCTAACCCATTCATGAGGGCTCCCCACCCCCCATGACCTACTCACATCCCAAAGACCTCCTCCTTCCTTTCTTCCTCCCTCCCTCTCTCCCTTCCTTTTTTTCCTTCCTTCCTTCCTTCCTTCCTTCCTTCCTTCCTTCCTTCCTTCCTTCCTTCCTTCCTTCCTTCCTTCCTTCCTTCTTCCTTCCTTCCTTCCTTCCCTTCTCTCTCTCTCTCTCTCTCTCTCTCTCTTTCTTTCTTTCTTTAACAGAATCTTGCTCTATTTGCCCAGGAGGCTACAGGCCAGTGGCACAATCTCAGCTCACTGCAACCTCTACTTCCCAGGTTCAAACAATTCTCCTGCTTCATCTTCCCAGTAGCTAGGATTACAAACTGTATGCCACCATGCCTGGCTAATTTTGTATTTTAGTACAGAATGGGTTTAAGTTGGGGAAAGCTTCCTAGCCACTACATTGACAAAAGGGCTGAAAGTATATGCAAGTCAGAAGCGCACAGAAATCACTGAACCATGAAGTAAATGGCCATAAGTGCTGTGATATACCCAAACCATGTCCTACTTATATAGTCCTTTAAATGCATAAATAATACATTAATTCTGACTGGGAAGGGAGAAAGTTTCTAGGAATAGTTCTTTAAAAAGTTGCATGAGTTTTGATTCATACATAGAAAGAGACTGTTACAGAAGAAGAGCTAGCTAATGAAGACCTAGCATAATTTTATTCTTGAACAATATCAGGGAACCCAACAGCTTTGTCAGCAGAAGCTACTTTTAATTTCTTTGGATACTTGAGATCATCTGGGAAGATGGTGGTAAGTAAGGCTGCTGGTGAAGACTTTGATTAAGGAAGGATTTACCAGGAGCTGGGCATAGTCGCTCATGCCTGTAATCCCAGCCATTTAGGAGGATGAGGCAGGAAGATTGCTTAAGGGCAGGAATTAGAGATGAACCTGGGAAATATAGCCAGACCACATTCTCTACAAAAAGTAAAAAAAAAATTAGATGGGCATTGTGGCACATGCTTGTGTCCCCAGCTATTGGGGAGACCGAGGTAAAAAGATTACTTAGGTTCAGGAGTTTGAGGCTACAATGAGCTATGATCGCGATGGCAGCGGCTGCTGTGTGGGGAGGTGTGGGGAGGTGTGGCCGGGGTTATATGCTCCCTGGAGTTGGAAGGACAGGGACAAGTGGGAGCCCTGCCCCTTCCGAGTTGGAATGGGAGCTTCCTGGGTGCTGCTGCAGCTGCCCAAACTGCAGCTGTAGCTGTAGACCTGGGCCTCCCACTCCACAGAGCAGACAGGAATTTATCCAACTTTCCTACTCTGCCCCTGCCCCAGTCCACCACCCAGCCACCCAAACCAATGCTGCAGACTCAGGCACCCTTGCACTCTTGGGGAGTCTGGGAACCCCCCCCACCCAGCCCCTTGCAGGCTTGGAGATGCCTCCTCCTTCTGCCTGGCCTCTCCCAGCTCCTGGCTCTGTGCTCTGATGTCAGAGTGGGGTTGGGATCCAGCAGGGCACTGTCACAGCCCAGCCAGGTGTGCACACATTGGGAGCAGTGCTGACATGCCAGCCCCCTGCCACCTCAGCCTCCTCTGGACTTTGGGCACTGAGGAGCAGGAGCATGGGAGGGGAAGCTGTGGGGTCTGAGGGTGACTTGGCACTGGCCTACAAGTGCCCCTTGATGCCAGCAGTCTGGGTGCCATGGATGGCTGTGGGAGGCAGACAGGCTCCTGGGTGGAAGGAAGTGGGTCCCCAGTGAAGCCCCACCTGCAGGCTAGGCTGCCAGTCCTGCAGACTGGAGGGGAAACTCAGGGTGCTTTTTCCTGGGCCCACCCATGGCTGCCCATGGACCAATGGGCATACACTTCCTTCCCTCTGATGTCCATAAAAGCCTAGGACTCAGCCAGAACAGGGCAGAAGACAGAGGAGGGAAGACTAGCTGCAGAAAGGAGCTACCCTCTCTGCTGATAGCTGGAGACAATGGGAGGGCCAGCTACTTTCTCTGCTGAATGCTTCAGAGAGCTACAGAGATGTCTGGGAACTATCAGCTACAGAGAGGAGCAACCCTCTCCAGGGTTTCCCTTTCTGCTGAGAGCTGAACACTTGGCAAAACAACCTACAGAGAGGAGCTACCCACTATGGGTCTCCTCTAAGCTGTTCTAACACTTAATAAAGCTCCTCTCTATTCACCCTTCACTTGTCTACCTACACCATTCTTCTTAGATGCAGGACAAGAACTCGGGCAAAGATGCCACGAACCACAAGAGGTTTCCAACCAGAAAATCGACACCCCAAAGATTCTGTAACAATTGCACCACTGCACTCCAGCCTAGGTGACAGAGACCCTGACTCTTAAAAAAAAAGAAAAAAAAGAAATTATCCACAAGTTATTAAAGACTGCTAATAGCTTATAATTGTGATACCTTCCCATTTGAAATGAAAGGGATGGAGGTTGACACCAGGTCAGTTTTCCCAAAGTTATAATCCTGATTTTTACCTCTTTCAGCTTCAGTCAGATATTAGCAATGCTCAGTTACCTTCAATATTAAGCCAGTCCTGACATGAAACTGGCAGCATTTGAGAACTCTGACCCAGACTTGAAGGTAGATCTAGAATTAGGATTGCTGCTTTAAGCCCAGTATCAAGGTATACAATGAATCATGAATTTCTCATAAACTAAATTTAGTGGATTTTTTTCCTATAATTATGATGATAACTTTGTCTTGATTATATATTAAAACAATTCATTTGCGGTATCTTCATTACTGTCCCAAATGTTTTGGGTTGACATGCTGATGTTAGCTAGTGGTTTTGGTCTCAAGTTTCAGTCGCTGCTCCAATGTAAAATGATCACACATAAATCTTAGGTTTTTGCTCATATGATACTTTGTCTGATACTATCTTCATCTATCAAATAAAGGGTTGAGTATTTTCTTAGTCAATGTGGGCTGCTATAACAGAAAAAATAGATTCCGTGGCTAAAACAAGAAACATTTGTTTTTCACCGATCTGTAGGCTGCAAATCTGAAATAAGGGAGTCAACATGGTTGGGTTCTTGGTGAAGGCTGTCTTCCTGGTTTACAGATGGCTGTCATATTTTATCCTCACATGGAGGAGAGAAAAATCTCTCTTGTGTCTCTCCTTAGAAGGGCACTACTTTCCTTTGATGAGGGCTTCATCTTCATGACCTAATTACCTCCTAAAGGATTACTTCCTAATACCAACACATTGAGAGTTAGGATTTTAACATATGAATTTGAGGGATTTGCAGTTCATAATAACTATAAATGTCAACTCGGTTCAAGCTTGAATTTTTTTGCTTTGGGTGACAAATCTCTAACTAATTTGAATTCATCTTTCCCCAGTCTGGTTCAATGTTGTCTTCTTTCTCCTTCACCACCAACAGTTATCAAGATGTCAGTTTTACTTGAGGCTAAGTCTGTTTTAGTTATCACAATAGAGAACCCTGTAAGCTATATCTTAGCTGCCCCTTTCATAATATTTTCCATTATGGAAAAAATACATTCTAAACATTGTTCCTACTCTAAGAAACTTGGCTGCATCTTTGCAACAAAAATGATGTGGAAATTTGCCAAATACAGCTGTAGAGAAAGGTAAAATCATTGCTCTGAATTATTCATAAAATCACAGAAATTAGGGACAAACACTAACTAAGGATGCATTATTCAGTGACCTGAAACAGATATTTTCTTTGGTTTCTCACGTAATTTGAAATATACTGCAATTTACATCATCACTGTTATAAACATATGATGTTTCTCTTTTAGTGAAAAGCACCCAACAAAACTCGTTAAACAAATGAGTTTTGTTCTCTTCCCATCTCTAAAAGCAATTTTTATACTGACACATCTACAAATGTATGTTTTAATACACCTAACCTCTCTATGATGTCATTTTCCCCCTGAATACCAGAATATATATTTAGTCCTGTAGAATTACTTAGCTCTCAGGTGCTGAGTTACTATTTCCCAGGAGTTGCATTGCCTAAAGTAATGTGGACATTTTTCTCATTTTAAATTTCACCTCACATGGTCCTTTGGTTTTGTAACATTTTGTACCTATTTTGTTTTTTTCCTCTCTATGGAAATTATTTGCCAAGTAAGGAGAAAAAGTGTTGATGTTTTTCCTTATTCAAAAATTACGGTAGATGAAAAAAAAATCTGATTAAATAACTCTATCACAGTCTTTCTCTATGGAAATTATTTGCCAAGTAAGGAGAAAAAGTGTTGACATTTTTCCTTATTCAAAAATTATGCTAGATGAAAAAAAATCTGATTAAATATCTCTATTACTGTATTTCTCAACTTTTTACTAAGATAAACATGAAGGCACTGAAACGGTGAAAATTTCAGCTATTGAAAATTTGGAATGTAGGACATCACGCCGAGATTTGAGGAAACGTATCAATAATTTAGCAAGGGATGGTAGTAGATACACAAGAAGCAATTAGAAGCAAAATTTCCTGGGATTCTTTTCATGATAAAGAAAATACATTCTGAAAGTAAGTACAAAGACCCTTTGTATTTCCTTTATCACCTGTTCCCTAACAGAATACCAGGGCCTATGCCAATGGAAAAACTGTGTAGATGTGTTTTTCTCTTCTGGTGCTGATATGGTCATAGGATGGGGATGCTGTCTCTTCACTATTTCTCTAACCAATCTTATTACTATATCAATTAATATCAAAACATTTCAAGTCTAGTTACTGACAAGAGAGTAAACTAGAGTGGACTCCTGACTCATAACAAGGATTCAGATCTAGAGTTCTCACAGAGTGAAGAGATTATGTTTGCAACTGAGAGACAAGTGTAAAAACTGTAAGGAATCCCTGGAGAGTCTGAAAGTCCCTGAGCCCTGATATAGAGGGCAAATGGCAGTTTAAGGCTGACCATCTCTCATTCCCTCCACTAGTCCTTGCATAAGAATATTACAATACACCCTTCACTGCTCTCTCTGCTTCAAGCTTTGCCCTTCCACCTCTCTATTGCACAGAGCAGGTAGAGTGTTCCTCTTAAAATACAAGGTGGATTATTTTACTCATCTGCTTAAAAACGTTTCAATGGCTTCTCATCTCATTCTGAATAAAATTCAAAGTGCGTTTCAGGCTTACAAGTCCCTGTATGATCCTGAGCCTTGAC
The DNA here is from genome assembly GCF_008728515.1 of Papio anubis. Classification (NCBI taxonomy): domain Eukaryota; kingdom Metazoa; phylum Chordata; class Mammalia; order Primates; family Cercopithecidae; genus Papio; species Papio anubis. The sequence continues at coordinate 140,000,000 of NC_044982.1, forward strand.
TGTATCTCTGACAAAATCTCCAACCTCCCATTGCTCACTCCTGCTCTGTCACATGAGTGTCCTTGCTGTTGTTTTGAAATAAAGCAGCATGATTTCACTTCAATATCTTTATCCTTGTTATTATCTCTGCCTGCCTTGTTCTGTGTCTTGGAAATTCCATACGACTGATCTCCTCATTCCCCTTAGTCCTTTTTCCATGTGGCATTTTAATACAGAAATCTTCACTATCTAAAATTATACTCCCATATCCATAACTTCTTTTATTGCTCTAGATGTCCTTAAAGCATTTATCACTACCATTAGCTTATTTGTCTTTCCCTACTAAAATGTAAACTAAACAGACAGAAATTTTTGTAATTAAAAATATATAACAAAAAATCTCCATCTTAACAAAATGTTAAGTTTGCAGAACATTTTGTTAATGATATACACATTGTTGTACAGCAGCAATCTAGAATGTTTTTATCTTGCTTGACTGAAACTCCATACCTGGTGAACAGCAACTCCAGATTTCCTGGTTCCTCCAGGCCCTGACGACTACCATTTTATCTTCTGTTTCCACGTGTTTGGCTACTTTCAATACCTCATATAAATGGAATCACGAGATATTTGTTTTTGTGTCTGGCTTATTTCACTTAGCACAATATCCTTAAGATTGATACATGTTGAAATATGACAGAATTTCCCTTTTGAAGGCTGAATAATATTCCATTGTGTGTGTATGTGTGTGTATATATATAAATATACATATACATATATATGTATATATACCATATTTTCTTTATCTGTTTATTTGATGATGGACATTTAGATTGTTTCTACTTTTTGGCTATTGTGAATAATTCTGCAAAAACATGGAATGCAAATATAACTTCAAGATCTTGTTTTCAATTATTTTGGAAAAACGCCCACAAGTGGGATTGCTGCATCATATGGTAGGTCTATTTTTCAATCTTTTGAGGACCCTCCATACTGTTTTCCATAGTGGTTCTACCATTTTACATTCCTACTGACAGTACATAGTGTTCCAATTCAATTTCTTCACATCTTCATCAACACTTGCTATTTTCATTTTTTTAAGTGGTCATACAGTTATGAGGTGATAAATCCTATTGTGATTTTAATTGGAATTTCCCTGATGATTAATGATGTTGAGTATCTTTTCATATCCCTGTTGGTCATTTGCATGTCTTCCTGCAAAATATCTATTTAAGAACTTGGCCATTTTCAAATTGGGTTATTTATTTATTTGCTTTTGAGTTATAGGTGTTTCTTATATATTTTGGATATTAAGCCCTTAGCACATATATGGTTTTCAAATATTTTCTCCAATTCTGTAGGCTGCCTGTTCACTCAGTTGTTTCCTTTATTGCACAGAAGCATTTTATCTCGATGTAATCACTCTAACCTATTTTTGCTTTGGTTGCCTGTGCTTTTGGTGTCAAATCCAAGGAATTATTGCCACGACCAATGGGATAAAGCCTTTCTTTATGTTTTCTTGTAGGAGTTTTACAGCTTTAGGTCTTACATTTAAGTCTCTAATCCATTTGGAGTTAGCATTTTTGAACAGTGTAAGATAAGGGTTCGCTTTCATTCTTTGGCATATGTATATCCAGTTTTCTCAACAATATTTGTTGAAGAAATTATCCTTTCTCCATTGTGCAGTTTTGGCACCCTCATCAAAGATCATTTGACTATATGCTTGTGGGTTTACTTCTGGGCTTTCTTTTTTTTTTTTTTTTTTTTGAGATGGAGTTTTGCTCAGTCACCCAGGCGGGAGTGCAGTGGTGTCATCTCGGCTCACTGCAACCTCTTCGTCCTGGGTTCAAGCGATTCTCCTACCTCAGCCTCCTGAGTAGCTGGGATTACAGGCACCCACCACTACACGCAGCTAATTTTTGTATTTTTTCATAGAGACAGGGTTTCACCATATTAGCCAGGCTGGTCTTGAACTCCTGACCGTAGGTGATCCACCCGCCTCAGCCTCCCAATGGGCTTTCTATTCTGTCCATTCATCTATATGACTAATTTTATGTTAATATTGGGATTGCTGCAGCTTTGTAGTATATTTCAAAGCCAGAAAATGTGAGGCCTCTAACTTTGTTTTTCTTTCTTAGGATTGTTTTGGATATTCAGGGTCCACTGTGGTTCCATATGGATTTTAGAATTGTCTTTTCTATTTCTGTAAAATTATCATTGGAATTTTTATAGAGATTACATCAAATCTGTACATTGCTTTGGCTAGTATTAGAATTTAAAAATATTCTTTCAATTCATGAAAATGAGATACCTTTCCATTTACTTGTGTCTTCCTTAATTTCTTTCAGCAATGTTTTGCAGTATTCAGTGTACAAGTCTTCCCCCTCCCTGGCTAAGTTTATTCCGAAGTATTTTATTCATTTTGATGCTATTGCAAATGGATTGCTTTCTTATTTTCCTTTTTCAGAATGTTTGCTGTGTTTTTTGAATCTTTACTTTGAATCCTGCAACTTTGTTGAATTCATTTTATTAGTTCTAAGAAATTTTTTGTTGAATCTTTAGGGTTTTTTTAATATATAAGATGATGTTTTCGGTGAATAGAGAAAATTTTACTTCTTCCTTTCCAATTTGGATGCCTTTTATATCTTTTTCTTGCTTAATTATTTTAGCTGGGACTTTCTGTACTTCATAAAGGCATCCTTGCCTTGTTCCTGATCCATCTTAGAAGAAGATATTTCAGTTTTTCTTCATTAATATTATGTGAGCTGCGGGCTTTTTACATATGGCCTTTATTCTGTTGGAATAATTTCCTTCTATTCCTGTTTTTTCAAGTGTTTTTCTCATGAAAGAATGTTGAATTTCGTCAAATGCTCTTTTTCCATCTACGGAGATGAACATGTGATTTAATTATTTGTTTTGTTAATGTGGTTTGTTATATTGATTTTCACACGAACTCTTCTTAGAATAAATCCATCATCATTATGGTGGATGATGCTTTAAAGTGCTGTTGAATTCAATTTGCTGGTATTTGTTGTGGATTTTGCATCTACGTTCATTAGGAATATTTAATTTTTTTTTTCTTGTAGTGCCATTGTCTGGCTTTGATATTAGGGTTATGCTAGATTCACAAAAAGAGTTTAGAATTGTTCTTTCTTCTTTAGTTTTTTAGGAATGTTTGAGAAATATTGGCATTAATTCTTCCTTAAATGTTGGTAGAATTCTCTAGCAAAGTCATCTACACCTGAGATTTTTCTTTGCTGGAAGATTTTTGATTACTGATTTAAACACCTTACTAGCTAGAGATTTGTTCATATTTTGTATTTCTTCTTGATTCAGTGTTATAGGTTGTATATTTCCAGTAATCTCTGATTTGTTTCTAGGTTACCCAATTACTACTATAATCATTCACAGCAGTCTCTTACAGTCTTTTTTGTTTCTGTGGCATCAATCGCAATGTCTACTTTTTCAGTTTTAATTTGACTGAGTCTTTTCTCTTTTTAATTGCCATATTCCACTGTATAGTAATACCACAGTTTTTTTTTTTTCATCTATTCACTTGGATTGGTTCCACTTTCTGGTTATAATGAAAATATCTGTGTGAAAAGATCCTTTATTTGCATGAATCTTTATTATTTCCTTCCTTTTGCTGGGTTTGGGCTTAGTTCTTTTTTTTTAGTTCCTTGAGTTGTAAAGTCAGGTGGTTTGAGATCTTTCTTCTGTTTTAAGGTAGGCATTTATTGCTATAAATTTCCCTCTTAGTACTGCCTTTGCTGCATTTCTAAGTTTTGCTATGTTGTGTGTGTGTGTGTGTGTGTGTGTGTTGCTTTTGTCAGCTTGTTTTTTAACATTCTTTTTGATTTTGAAAGGAGCTGGGCACATTCCTCAGCCCCGGGCTAAAAACTCCCTGAGCCCAGTACAAACACATCCCATCCTCCCATCCCACCACATATCGCCATATATCTCTCAAACTCCCTGAGCCCAGTACAAACACCACCTACATAGTCGCCGATAAGGAGACAGCCGTTCAAGGTTTTACTGAAAGCGCGGGAACCAAAAGAATTCCTTTGTTCCCCTGTAACTCTCGGGCTGTAAAAAGCAAATGCTCGCATTGTTCGGGGCCCTCTTGTATACTGTGGAATGGAGGGACCAGGTTCGAACTTGTAGTAAAGATCCTTGCCGCTTGGCTTTGACTCTGGACTCTGGTGGTCTTCTTTGGGAAACAAACAGTCTGGGCATAACAATTTCTTCTTTGACTCATTGATTGTTCAATAGTATGTTGTTTAATTTCCATATATTTGTAAATGTTTCAGTTTTCCTTCTACTATTGAATTTTTGCTTCATCCTATTTTTGGTCGAAACAGATTCTTGATTTACTTTGTCTTAAATGTGTTAAGACTTGTTTTGTGACCTAACATGCGATCTGTCCTGGAGAATGTGTCAGGATATATCACTTTGCCAGATAATTTATATACCTCCATTTTTGAAAGGGTTGATTTTTGGAACCTTATTTTAATAGTTCCTTTTATTGGGCCATGTTTCCCTGTTTCTTTGTGTGCCTTTTAATTTTGTGTTGCAATTCTAGGATTTGAAAAAAATAACCACTTCTCCCTGGCTTTGCAGACTGGGAAACCCCTTCACCAGTCAGCCCAGTTAGAGATTCTGAGGTGTGTCAAATCTATTCTGTGAATGTATTGCCTCTGGAATTGTGTGTAAATTCTTAGAAAAATTTGCAGGACTTTCTTCAGGAGCTTGTAATCTCTTGCTCTCTTTGGTATCTATCTGTAGTACTGTAGGTTCTCTGGAGTTGCTGTAACCCCTTAGCTCTCTTTTGTTCTCAGCAGTCCTCAGACATCAAGAGTATCAGGTCAGACAGAAAACAGTCCCTCAGGCTGACTGGGGAAAGTTGGAATTCTGGATGCACACTCCAGCTTTTTCCTTCTCCAAGGAGAAGCCAGGAATTGAGGGTTTTCTCCCACTCGTTGCATATTGATCCAGGCAAGGAGAGTATGATAAGTGAATGTATGCTAACCCAAACTGCCTCAACGCATTTGTTCTTAATATCCCCAACCTGGAAAGCTTTCCTGTTAGCACTTAAATTCAGGCAAGACAGAAAACAATCACGTGGCAACTCCCCTGAAGTCTGAACATTTAATGTGTGTTTCGGTATTCTCTTTCACTCCTTTGGGGGAATCAGGAACTGTAGAGTATTCTCCCTATCTTGTTATACTAAATGACAGGAGGAATGATGGTGATTGAGTGACAGTTCAAACTGTGGCTTTTTCAGCAGGCATGCAGTCTGGTATCCTTTCCTGTTAGCACTTAGATTCAGAGTAGATAGGTGCTAGTTCCTTGGGCAGCCCTGCCCTCCCAAAAAGTCAAAATGTTGGACATATGGTCTAGACTTTTCTTTCTCTCCCTAGCGATAAGCTGGGAGTTTGGAACTTTCTCTCCATTGCATTGTACTGTTGAGGGAGGATGAGTGAGTGCCACAAATTTACCTGCTGGTTTAGATGTGCCTGACTTGAAGCCTACCAGGGAATCCAGAGTCTTTAAATTAGTTTCTGTACTTTTCACAAAGGGGATTTATCTCTGTATTATTGTTGAGCTGGTGTCTCCTGGGAGAGAAGGGTGGAGGGGCTTTGAGGCTTCCTATTCCATCATCTTGCTGGTGTCCTGACAGGAATTTTAAACTGGGCTCCTTTCCCCGCATTTTGGATCCTGGCTGGAGAATGGATCCTGGCTGATTACAGGTACTAATGAAATACTGGGTAAATTATTATTTATCATTTACTTACAAATATTTACAGTTTTTATTATGGGAAATAAGTTTTTAATCACCATTAAAGTTTGTTGAAGCACTAATTCATCACTGTGAAAAGTGGGGAGGGGAATAAAGATCGAACATTTGTCTATCTCGCTTTTCCTGTCCAAACTGTGTTTTGGTGTAATCAATACACATTTGGAAGGAAATGTTCTTTTAGAAATTATTCCAGCTAATAAATGAAGAAAAAAATGAAAGAATGTACTACCCTCTTATAACACCTAGTAAAATAATGGTTGAAGCAAGTTTTATAATGAATGCTAAAACTATTAGGTGAAAAGTTGATGCAGACCTTGACTGTGGAGGAATGTAGCTGACATTAATTTCTTATCTGAATTACATTTTTGAAACTTTTTGACTCTTTGAATTTAAAGGGGATTTTGGTGTCATTTTTTCTTTTACACTCTTTTTTTTCACATAAAAATCAACTATTAACTGATTGGTTTAATGGTCTTTTGGAAAGAGACTATGTAAATTCTTCTTTTTGTATGAAGATCTCTTTTACACTGTCAGAGGAAATTTTATCTCAGACAAGCTCTGATTTCATCTTTCAATTTTATTTTGAATTTCTTTATTTGTCTTTTGTTTTATCAGCGCCTTGTTTAATTTAAAACAGATTCAATGTCAACAGTCAAGGAGTTAACTCAGGAAACTAATTTATCCAGAAATACAAATATTTTTGCATATATTTTATCCTTTTAGATCTTTAATATGTAATTTCTAAAAATAAAATATGGACAGTTTGCTTGATTTCTGAGCATAGTCAATGAATAATTTTACAAAAATAAGCAAACATTTTTCGAGCTTCCTTTTTTCCCTTGAGACTGAGTCTTGCTCTATCACCCAGGCCGGAGTGGGGTGGCATGATTTTGGCACACTGCAACCTCTGCCTTCCAAGTTCAAGAAATTCTCCTGCCTCGGCCTCCTGATTAGCTGAGATTACAGGTGCCCACCACCACACCCAGCTAATTTTTTGTATTTTTATTAGAGACGAGGTTTCACCATGTTGGCCAGGCTGGTCTCAAATTCCCGACCTCAAGTGATCCGCCTGCCTCAGCCTCCCGAAGTGCTGGGATTACAGGCGTGAGCCACCACGCCTGGCCTGGAGCTTTTAGATTTAATGAATTACTGGGGAAACCTTTTAATATAATGTTAGACCATTTAAAAAGAATCCAGTAAATTAGTATATTCTTTATATGATATTTCACACTGAAGTCACTTAGCACTCTTTATTTATAATGTTTTGAAACTACATATTAGTTGCTGATTTTATATTCCAAACAGAAATTATAGGACACCATGTTATACAAACACAAGAATTCAGTATTAATTTTCACACTTTAAAACAACAATGTTAGCCAGGCACGGTGGCTGGCGCCTGTAATCCCAGCACTTTGGGAGGCCGGGGCGGGTGGATCACGAGGTCAGAAGATTGAGACCATCCTGGTTAACACGGTGAAAGCCTGTCTCTACTAAAAATACAAAAAAAAAAAATAAAAAAAAAAATTAGCCGGGCATGGTGGTGGGCGCCTGTAGTCCCAGCTACTCAGGAGACTGAGGCAGGAGAATGGCGTGAACCCGGGAGGCAGAGCTTGCAGTGAGTCGAGATGGCACCACTGCACTCCAGCCTGGGCGACAGAGCGAGACTCTGTCTCAAAAAAAAAAAAAAACACTTTTCAATTTTAAACATTTTTCTCAAACTACCCATTGGAGAAGTTAAAATATTGCCATTTACATTTCTATGATGTTATACAAAAATATTTTATTTCTTTCCCCAGAATAACATGGGCAAAATCTCTCCCTCTGACTATACACACCTGGTATTGTGACTTTAATTGTTTAAGGGTTTCTATCTCTTCCTATTCTGAATGATTATTCTCTTTTTGAGCTTTCTTGCCATAACTGTTTTGGTCTCTAGACAACTTTCTAGACTCCAGGACCCACATTAATCTTCCTGCCACTGCAGTTTCTGTCTTCTCCAAGAGTCTAGCTTCTACGAGAACAGAATACTCACATCTTCTTTAAAGAAGAGTTTCCAGTGTAAAGACTTAAAAGTTTAAGTTAATTGTAAATGAAAGATTCCAGTTAGAGGAGAAAACATTTAATTTTAAGATGAATGTTTCAGAACACAATTACTATATTAAAGATGAATCTCACTATAGCCACATTAATTACGTCTATTTCAATTTAAGGGGACACAGTAACAAATCTTACCTCTCTGAAAAGAAATCAAACCTGAAACATGGCAGAGAAGCATGAGCCCTGACCAAGAGATTTTCTTGGAAGACATAGATTGACTTATAACAAATGTTATCTGAAGTAGTAAAATCTTACACTTTATTTTTTTTAGAAAACAGGCAGTAAAAATCTTTCTAAATTAATGCATAGGTACTTTTGTGAAAATAACATAAACACATCTGATTAACTTAGATACACAAGTTCTTTAAATTCCAAAATAAAGAATGAGAGAAGTTTATAGTTTGTCTGACTTTTATTGTTTTCAATCCATAATTCCATAGATAGAATAATTTATAATGCAACTTTAATCATTACATACTTTGATCAGAAATATACAGATACTCATAATTTTTCTTCTCATATTTAAATTATTTTTCATCGCTTTAATATTTCTTTATTCACTGGTCCTACAATAGCTAAGTTTGGTATTTCTTGTTTTTTTTTTAAAAAAATTCCCAGTTCAGCTCCTGAGCACAATAAGTACTCTTCTCTCCTCTTCCTTTGTATTCTTCTTAGGTCCAACCCCATGGCTTTCCTTTTGTACTCTCTAGGCCAAGAATGTTCTTTCTTCTTCCTGCCATTTAACCATTATTCATTTTTCATGGCTGTATTAGTCCATTTTCACACTGTCATAAAAGAATTTCCTGAGACTGGGTAATTTATAAAGGAAAAACGTTTAATTGACTCACAGTTCTGCATGCTGGAGACGCCTCAGGAAACTTACAATGATGGTGGGAGGGGAAGCAGACATGTCTTCTATGGCGGCAGGCAAGGGAGAAAGTAAGCATGTGAAGGAGGAACTGTCAAACACTTATAAAACCATCAGATCTCTTGAGAACTTACTCATTATCATGAGAACAGCATGGGGGAAGCTGCTCCCATGATCCAATCACCTCCCACCAGTCTCCTTCCTTTACATGTGGGGATTACAATTTGAGGTGAGATTTGGGTGGGGACACAGAGCCAAACCATATCAATGGCCAAAATAATGTATGTTTTTCTTCATCTATTTCTGATTATGTCCTTCTGAATTTCTTCAGTACTTCCAAACTGTCCCACAAAAGGCAGAGCTTATTCATATTTCTTAACCTGTTATTTAAAAATTAATTTTGCTTTAGTTTGAGAATAATAGTCAATAGGCAGGGGATGAGCAGGCCATCAACAGCATCCTTTATCTTGGCAGAAATTATTCTGTGTCAAACTTACCTTGTATCATGGGTATAATTACATGGTCTCAAAAAGAATTACAAATCTCTATCACTTGAACCACAATTTCCCTTAGCATATTTAACATACTTCATTTTTGTCAGCTAACAAATGTTAGCTAATATTTTTACCATCAAGAAGAATATCCTTTGGCAAAAGTATCTCTGTTTCATTAGTGCATATAGAGTTGGACCCTATGGCTTCCCAGCTTGCTCAGGAATGGGGAAGCTAGGGTACCCAGATAGGTAATCTCCTGTTTTGATACTTATATCCTGACTGTACCCAGTGTTAAATCTGGGTCTTGACCTAGTGGGCACCCATTAACACAACATGAAGGAAGGAAAAAGTCATTTATGAAACTATGATAGCTGCAGTAGTCATTTGGTAGTTCTCTTTTTAAAAATTTCCTTTTAATTGAAAGTTTATAAGTGATCATACTGTAAATGATATAACATTTTATAATGTTTTATTACAAAAACTCAAACACTCTGGGAGTGGATTAAATGTAAATTGGAATCTCCCTCTCTCTACAATCCCACTTGCCTCACCAATTCCTCTATTCCTTAGAAATCCACCAACAAAAATTTAATTAGAACTAATACTTTCACTCATAAAAGGCGTATGTGTACCTTTTTTTAAAAATGAGATTAGGCTAATTATGATTTGTAATGACCTGACATTTCATTCAAAAATACATTGGACATCTTGCCATCATTTAAAATGACTGTAAAATGTTAATTTTTACCAGTATTTTTATAAAACATATCTATTGAAAATTTAAGACATTACCATCTTTGCATTTTTTAATAAATTTGTATAGTGAACAGCTTTGCAAATATTAGTTAGCATACTTGTTCAATTATTTAATAGAGATCCACTCTGAGGAGTTGAGAATTTTCAACTCTTTCTCAGGACCATTCCTTTGAAGTGATTTTGGAAATATAGGTTATTTTTGGTTGTATCAATGATGGAGACATGACAAGCCCTTACCAAGTAGAGGGTAGAGATCACATGCAGCATGCATTGGGCCAAACAGGGCATTGAGCCAAACAGTCCTATATAAGGAAGAATTGCTTAGTATGAAGGCCCAATAGTACCTCTTGGAGAAACATGGCAACATGAAGTACTTCACTGTCTACTTTAAGAAATGTTGCACTGTTTGTGCATTTTACAATAAATATCTATTGATCTTATAATCTGCAAAACAATATACTATTATTTAAAGATTTTTTTTTTTTGAGACAGAGTCTTGCTCTGTTACCTAGGTTGGAGGGCAGTGGCACAATCTTGGCTCACTACAACCTCTGCCTCTTGGGTTTGAGTGATTTCTTGTGCCTCAGTTTCCCAAGTAGCTGAGACTACAGGCGCATACCACCATGCCCGGCTAATTTTTGTATTTTTGTATTTTTAGTAGAGAAGGGGTTTCACCGTATCGGCCAGGCTGGCCCTGAACCCCTGGCCTCAAGTAATCCGCCCATCTCGGCCTCCCAAAGTGCTGGGATTACAGGCATGAGCCACCATGCCTGGCCTATTATTTAAAGGATTTAATTTTCTCCCATCCCAACAGCAATGGAATTTTTCAATAAATCCAAAAAATTGTTTCTTTGAAAAGACAAATAAATTAGATGACAAAAAAGAGAGAGCATATTAAAATACAACAAGAAAAATGAAAAACTGGATAATTGAAAATTTTCAAAAGAATGCAATATATGCCTTTTGGTCATTATATTTGAAAATATATATGAAGAGGTTAATTTTTTAGGGAAAATTTAACTATAAAAATAAATCTAGGAAAATGAGAACAGTTGAAGATACCAACAATAGAAAAAAATGTAACAGGTATAAAGTTGTAGCACCTTTAAAAGCTCAAGGCCCAGTAGTGTCTCAAGCAGATCCTCTTAAACTTAATGGAAAAGTTAATTCCTGTGTTGTTCAAACTATTCTTTTGGTTAATGGGAGCAAAGGAAGCATATCTCTCCCTCCATTTATTTCTTAAAACAACTGAAAACCAAAAGAAAAATCAATGTACAAAGAAAAAAACTCTACCAATTTTGTTAAAAATAAACACCATTAAAAATTCCAAACCAAATTTTGAGGACTAGTTGTTAGTGCCATAGCAAGTTAACCTCTCTTCAAAAAATGGTGAGAGTAGATGCAGACACCTGAGCAAATATGGCATGTTAAACACATATAGAGACTTATTTTCCCACTCAACCTATAACATGATGGCAAATGGCTTATTGAAGTGATACAAAAATAAAACAGCAATATTTTTGAAAATAGGAAGTCCATAAATGGCTGGTAACTGACTTAGCTTACCAAAAAGTGCAAAATTGCAAGTGGCAGGGAAATATTTTTTTGTTTGTTTGTTGAGACGGAGTCTCACTCTGTCGCCCAGGCTGGAGTGCAGTGGCTGGATCTCAGCTCACTGCAAGCTCCGCCTCCTGGGTTCATGCCATTCTCCTGCCTCAGCCTCCCGAATAGCTAGGACTACAGGCACCCGCCACCTCGCCCGGCTAGTTTTTTGTATTTTTTAGTAGAGACGGGGTTTCACCGTGTTAGCCAGGATGGTCTCGATCTCCTGACCTCGTGATCTGCCCGTCTTGGCCTCCCAAAGTGCTGGGATTACAGGCTTGCGCCACCGCGCCCGGCCAGGGAAATCTTATTCTGCAAAATGTTCATAAATTGGTTGCACGGGATACCTCTGAAAGTACAAGTAAAGGTAGGGCTAAAACCCAGGAAGATTGATTGGAAGACTGTTTCCAGTGCCCACTCCATCAAGCCTTGTGAAAGGCTCTAGGTTCTGCTGGTGGAAAAGTACACATTTACCATCTAGAGAGGTAACACAGGGAATCTTAGTACTGGCAATCTCATCTTCATTGGCATATGTAAATTAGGGGGCCAAAATGAACAGTAATTACTGAAAGGTAGATCTCCCCAATTTTCACCTCTGTCTAGATTTAAAACCTAACAGTCTATTAGTCTTATATTCTCAGAGAAGACTGGAAGACTCTAGTTGGAAGATCATGATCAGCCCAAAGGAATAGACCAATGGATATGTCATGAGAGGCTTTTCTGGGAAAACTTCTCAACCTGATTGCCCTGTCTTGAAGCCACAGTTGAGAATTATTACCTAAGAACCTGAAGTTTACTGTAAACATTTATTGTATTGCTCTTGAACACAAATAGATAACAAACGATCACGAGATTCTAGGTACAGTCAACAACAAACACAGAAACAAAAAAATAAACAAAACAACTGGAAGTAAACAGAGTCTATACAGTGTGGGAAAAAAGTAATTATTAATTTCCTCAGAGAGGGAAGATAATACACCAAGAACAAGATGTGATATAAAATGGATATCCAAAAAATAGAATTCTTAAAAATTAAGAAATTTATTGCAGAAATGTATAAGTTAATGGGAGATCTAAAAGGTAAAGCTGACTGCATCTCCTGGAGAAGTTAGTGTGAACAGAGTTGGGAATGAGAAAGGGAAAGTTTAATGAACTAAATAATTGGTCCTATGGGGCCAGCAACAAAATACAGGCATTTGGGAAAAGAAAAAAATACAATGAAGTATAATATATATAAATAATTTTTTGAAATGGGTAAGAGTTCAAGTGTATGAATTTCAGATTGAATGTGTCCACCAGAATTGAAGCCAGTGGTGAAAATAGACCTAAACTAACATACGCATGCGTGCACGCCCACACACACACACACACACACACACACACACAGAAAATCATGAAAAACTCAGCACACTCCGGAAAAACTAAAAAAGAAGATACTTCAAACTTCCAGAGAGGAGAAATAAAAATCCTCACTGGAAGATAAATAAAGCCTTATACATTGCAAAACAAAATTATTTCTAATAGTATGCGCAACCAACCTAGAAATCAGAGAGGAGGAAACAATCATAAGCATTTACAACATTGCAAGATTCTAAAACTCTACAGCCAATACATCCTATCTCAGGAAATTATTGGAGAAGAGTTTCACTAAAATGAGGAAGTAAATGAGGAAAGAGTAGGTTATAAAGTACAGGGAATTTCCTGGTTGTTAGATGTACAGTATGTGTACGCAGCAACCTGTGTAAATTGGAGCTATCTAGAAAAAATTTTTCAAAAAGATAAATCTGATAAAATGTCTAATGCTTCTGAATGCATTATGAGACTCACTAGAAAACTGGGGTAGAGTTTGGAGTTGGTACTTTGATACGTACACGGAAAACTAAACAAAACAAAAATTTAAAAAAATTGTCAGTTTAAGGGAAAAAATGTGTAGAAATGAAATTCAGTCATTTATGCCCCATGTTTCAGGTGCGAGTAACATTTACCTAACTATAACAGTACTAGTGTTACTGGAAAAAGGGGTCCTGATCCAGACTTCAAGAAAGGGTTCTTGGGCCTCAAGCAGGAAAGAATTCAAGGTGAGTCACAGAGTACAATGAGAAGAAGACATAGTTTATAGAAAGCTGCTGCCTTTTAGAGTAGGGTGTCCTCAGAAAGCAAGCGAAGGAACGCACCCTCTTTGTTTTAAGTTTTTCTGTTATAGGAGTTTTGTCTATGTAAAGATTAAATTGAATTGTGTATGTAAAGACTAAATTGAATTGTGTATGTAAAGACTAAATTGGAAAGAAAATAACAGGAACAAGAAATTAATGCATAATCTTCAAATCATGAGGAGTAAAATTCATACAGAACCTATTGCTTAGAGAGTTTCATAGCGGTTATCAGCGGGCATTTTGTGATGTTCATCAGTGTGATTCTTGAATGTAAAAAGGACTATTTACAAGATTTCATATTTTGAATTAATGTGCAGCATATCATGTTAAATTTTTTAACCAATGTTTTAAAATTTTGAGTTTAAATTAGAAATCTTATTGTTCTATTTATAAATCTAGCACATTCAAAATTATTTTTAAGGGGGACTTTGAATAATGTTTGCTTCCATTTACAACTTAGTTAATTAAACTCCCTTAAAGATTTTAACTACATTTATAAATTTAATATGTTCAATTATCTTTGTGAACATTTTAATTATCGGACTAACAAATAAAACCTTCCAGAGTACTTAAACAACCCTTATAGAGCTAATAAATTAAACTTACAGAATCATGAATCTTAAATTATCTTGAAGGTTAAACCACTGCTGGCAACTCGGTAAAACCGCTTATAATTTCAACTAAAAGAAAACCAGTATCTAAAATATTCTGTTATACATTTAAAATTGGAATGTAAAATGCAAATCTATAAATAGTTAAATACAAATACAATTATGAATAAATATCACATCTCTAAAGTATAAATGTTATAGTTTTCATATACTTCATCATCTCTAAACTTTTTTTCAAGGTTTTCCTGGGATAAAAAAAAATCATAAAAACAATTACATTCTGTGAAGCAAATGGGGTTATCACCTCAGAGAGTTGTGGCTACTCTTTCAGATTGTTTACCTATCAGAGATTTTGACTGGAAAATGGATCTGGAGCTTCAGATACTCAGGGTAATTGTTTGTTTTTCCCTCATTAATATGGGAACAAGTTCTAACGTCGTAAAAGTTCTGTTAATAGAGATCCCAAGCCTGTGAACTCTAAGTGAGATGGCCATGCAATTCATATTTTCCAGATCATGTTGTCTCCATCTTTAGCCTGATTTTAATATCTAACCTCCCTACTTTGATTGTTTAGGTACTAGATTAAATTCAAAAATCTATTTACTGTATGATTCTTGACAGAGTTCTTTTTATATTCTTCTTACCTGGTGAAATTATAACTTTTCTAGATATTTAAATGACATGCAAATTTACTATGTAATGTCATGTGTATATCTGATTCTGTGGTCACATTTCCCAAGGCCAGATAAATGACTGTAGCCAGACAGATGTAGGGCTAGGTGTAAAAAGAGATGTTCCCACAGATTATGTAGTTGCTGTGTAGAGAAAACTCTGTGTTTTTCCTCTAGTCTCACACTACAAAGATTAATCAGCAACACAGAAGACTTCTGTGACCAAATGTGTAGGTTTTTTCTTCCATACATACACCAAGCAGTAGACACCAGCTGAGTGTCCTCTAATTCAGTTCTGACACTACACCGTCTACCTGGAGATAGATCTCACAGGTTGAAGGCTCAGTTCCCAAGACTGCCCACCCTCAACCTACCAGCCACAAGTCCAGGCCTCTGAACTTCTGACCTACTGGCTTCAAGTTGGGGTTCTCATGGCCCCCTCTTTGGATTTGATTAATTTGTTGGAGTGGCTCACAGAACTCAGAGAAACCCTTACATTTACTGGTGTATTATAAAGGATATTGCAAAGGATATAGATGAAGAGACACTTAGAGCAATGCGTGGGGAAAGGGAGCAGAGCTTCCATGCCATCCCTGGGCGGGCCACCCTCCCAGAACATCCATGTGTTCAGCTATCCAGAATCTCACTGAACCCTGTCCTCCTGGATATTCATGGAAGTTTCATGATATCAGCATTCCTCCCTCCAGGGTATAGGGTGGGACTCTCTCCTGAGATGGTCTTAAGACCCACAACCAGAAAGGCAGGAACATAAAAATGAAAAAGGCCATGGGAAGATGAGGGGCCTGCTCCTGAGGCCTAACACACCCAATATTATAACAAAAGACTGTAACAAGGGCTAGGGGAGTTATAAGCCAGGAAACGTGGATGAAAACCAATATATATCATAACACCACAGTTGCTGAGAAAATATTCGTGGAAAACAGACCTAATTTGATACTGTTGACACAATTTATTTTACTGATCTTTTCCTTCACCATTTTAATAAATAGCTCAGACAATAATGAGTCCCATTCAAAGATAATAATAGAAAAGATACCAGCACTGAACATATATTTCATGCTAGAGAAAAGCAACAAAGACAATATAACATTAAAAGACAGAAGAAAATTACATGCCACACTGACTATCATTGAGTCACAAAGTGAACACAAATTTTTAATGCATTATTTCATTAAATCAAACTCCCCTATCTGCACCAATACAACTCCTCTGATGTAAGTGACCTAAAAAGACATAAATAGGTTTTAACGTAGATATAAGATACATGCAATATATGTAGTGTGAGCTTAGGGAAAGATAAAAGAGAAAATAAATATCTTTTATCTGAGAAATATATACCACACTAGAAACAGCAAAAATGAAGAATAAATATTTTCAAAATTTACTCAAATAAATGGTGTATAAGAAAAAAATCGAGCAAAACAAAATGAAAAAGAATAAATAAATAACAAGGGTAGAACAATATTTATAGTTGTTTGAAGACAGACAAAGCTGACCTAATATATGTTACCATGTATATTTTATCCAGTTTTCCAATTTTGTTTTTATTGCTGGAAGGTTAGTTGGTCAGATTTATTCACCATATCAGCAAGTGTAATCTTCTAAATTGACACCCCTTACTTTTTGTATCTTTTTGTATTTTTTACCCTATTATTATTACGTATTTTATAATATTATATATTCCACACTGAATTATACAGTAAATGAAAAAATAAAATGTGAACAAAACAATTTCACAGAAATGGTGAGGTTTTTTTCTTTTTTAATTGAAGCAGAAGTTCATGACTTGAAAATAGAATGATGCAGTAAAGAAATAAACTCAAGAACTCATTTTGTGGAAAAAGTGAAAACAATTTGCAACATAAAAATAATTAATCAGAACCTCAATCCAGATAAAGAAGGAATAGAGAACAAATATTGAAATTGGAAGGCAATGAAAATATAATCACAGATATTGATCAAATAATCAGATAAGATCATTTTCCTAATTTTACACAAATATATTGGAAACCCTGGATTATATGATTTTTTCCATATGAAAATATAAGTGACCAAAATGACTATAAGAGTTATAAAATCTCAGTATCTTATTAATGCAGAAGAAGATGTTGAAGATATAAAATTCTGAACATTCTCCTCTCAACAAACAGACAAATCAGCAGGCATGAACATTTTCAAGAAGAAATGTATCAAGACATGAAAGTACTGATAACTCAATGCTATTTAAAGTTTTCCACTTCTAATTCTAGCTATGACAAGTTAATTTGTATCAAGCCATCCCACCTGGCAAGAACAATTATGAAAGCTGGATAAAATTAATTAAAAATAAGTAGCTATTTAAGGGCTTCCGATAGCAATCAAAGCATCCAGAACTTGACTGTCTGTCTCGAAAGAAGAGAAACACATTGAAGTGATTTCAACATTCTCCACAACCTTTCATTTGGATACATTTGCTGAACAGATAGCTAAGAAGAAAATGGTAGCTCAGAGATTTTAGAAATCTGATAGGCCTTAGACAAAAATTGGAATTCATGACTATCATGGTGGCCAGGGCTTGATAAAGGACCTGTAGAAATAAAACAATTTCATTTTGTTTTTCCTTTACAGCATTTTCTGATCCTTTAGTTGCAGAAGGTGAGTGATTAAGAAGCTTAGCATAAAATGGAGCTACCCAACTAAAAGGAAGTTAAACAGACTTCTCAGCAAAAGGATAGACAAAATTGGAGTTCAACAAGGAACAGAGGACCTAGAAATCTCCCTAGGCATTGAGACCCCTACAAGCTAATCCCTAGCTGAAAAGGCAAACTAAAAATGCACCAGCTGCCACAAAAACTGAAATCTAGCCTCAAGGCATTTCAGTCTGATTGGACCAAGAGGATCTACCTCTAAACCGTAAGAAAACTACAACTTCTTTGGAGGGACATCTCAGCTAAAGACTTTGTCTCTTAGGTAAATGTCTGGTTTTTGATCATAAATAACCAGGTATATCAGTCAGCAGGGCTAAATGATGCATGCACATACGTGAGCGTGCACACGCACATACAGAGCGAGAGTGACAGTGAGAGGGAGAGGGAGAGGAGAAAGCTATAGCTTTAAATGTTTCCATGAACAGAAAATAAAAATACTTCCAAATATATTCATGAATAAATATTGTATTTATACTAAACTTGACTAAAGTTGAACCCATGTGTTCTCTTCCCATCCCCTTCCCTTCATCTCTCTCATATACACTACACACAATAAAATACAGGCCTATCCCACTAATAAATATTAATGCAAATATTTTAAAACCATACCTTACAATTAAAAGTTGCAATCACATTAAAATCATACTTCATAATCAAGTAGTGTTCATGTTAGTAAGCAAGAATGGATGACTGTTAGGAAATACTTTACTATATTTATCATGTTAATAGAAAAACAATAATCTCCAGAAACTTCAACATATATTACCAATTAAATAATAGAGTAGTATTATAATGAGATAGATGTAATTTAACGCAAAATTCAGAATTTAGGTGATGGTGTTTGGGTACAGGGCCTTTGGGAAGTAACAAGGTTTAGATGATGTCATGAGGGTAGGGTTCTCATGATGGAATTAATTCTCTTACAACATAGACACCAGAGAGCTTGCTCTCTTTCCCTGCAATGTGAGGACAGAGTGACATGAGGGTAGGGTTCTCATGATGGAATTAATTCTCTTAAAACATAGACACCAGAGAGCTTACTCTCTTTCCCTGCATTGTGAGGACAGAGTGAGAGAACCTGACTGTCTGTAAGAGAACGCTCACCAGATAGCAAACCTTCACAGATCCTGATCCTGTACTTTCCAGCCTCCAGATGTGTAAGAAAATACATTTCTGTGGTATTCTGTGGTATTTTGTGATGACAGTTCGAGCAGACTAAGACAAATAATGACATCATTCATGATTGTTCCCATCTACCAGACACCAAAACAAGTTCTAACAAGATCAAAGAATAAATTCCCCCAAAAGGTAAGCTTAAAGCAGAAAAAGTAGAATAAATTGTAAATAAAGATTAAAAATATAACCAGAGGCAATCAAAAAATATATCCTAAGGAGATTGTTAAAGCTATATGAAAAATGTATGCCAAAAATCTCATTGGAGCACTATTCATAAATCTAAATAATTATAAATAACTGGGCTATGGTTATGTTGATTATGGTAAATCCATATATGTTAACATAATGTGTTAATTTGTAAATGTTTATAAAGCATTCTTAATATATTAGCAAAACAGTTTGAAGTGTCAAATTAAATATCCTGAATACAAAATTACATGTAAGTTATAATTGCAAGTATTTTTGAAAAATTACATATTAAAAGAATGGAAGTAAATGCAACAAACTATTCGTAGTAGAATTTTATTTTACAACAACTCAAAATAATGAAATCCTTTGGCTTACAACTTTCAACTAGGCATTGTGATTTTCTTACTCTTCCATTCAGTAGCATATAGGTAGCATGGTTGTATCTTCAGTTTCTCAGTGTTCTCCTGGCATCATTATTAATAGTGTCCCCATCACTTTCATAAGTTTCCTAGTTTGCAGAATAAATTATATGGTTATCTGAGATATGGGAAGCCTAATTTTCTTCTTCTTTCCCCAGTAATAATCTATACAATTCTGGACAACTCACATATCCATAAAAGAATTTGATCTCTACCTTAAAATAGATATATCTCCCAGTTAACGTCATAGAAAGATTGTAAGGATTAATGAGGAGATGCTTGGAAAATACTTTGAGAAAGTATTTTCAGAGAAAAGTGCTATGATATTGTCACTAATACATTTATTTACTAGCTTGCTGAGTAGAAAGTCAAGGGAAATCAAGATTTTGTGGGTATCAGCAACAAAACCAAATCAATCATGCACGTTCTAGCAGCCCATTTTATGTAAGTTCCCCAGAGTACAGTAGCTAGTGAACATAGAACTTCTCCAAATACATACATACATACATATATATATATATATAACATAGAACTTCTCCAAATACATATATATATAAAACATAGAACATAGAACTTCTCCAAATACAGATATATATATATAAATAGAACATAGAACTTCTCCACATATACATACATATATATGTATATTATTAGAGACACAGGTTAAATTTTGATTCCATATAGGCTATTCAGTTAGTAGTTATGAGTAAATGTATTGAACTTCTCATTCTTGATGCAAATATTGTGTTCCATCAAGCACTAACCATATGGAATGTTTGGAAGTTGAACAAAGACTGTTCATTAAGCTTGAAAGGGACAGATCTGAGCCAGCCAAGCACTTTGTAACCTGGCAGTCAGGCCTCAAAATCAAGCCTATTATTTTAGCAGGCCAATTAAGTTCTTTAGAAACTCAGTGGAAAGATGGCATCTTCACACATTTTCAGCACCTTATAAATTAGGTACTTTTGCCTGGCACTAAAATATCCTTGTTGAACTTAAAAATCAAAATCAATAAATCAATCTACTTCTCAGGCAACAAAGAAGCAGATGAAAGGCAACAACGGGGCAGATTAAAGTTCTAGCAATGAATCCCAAATATACAGGAGCCTTAGTTTGATCAAGAAGCCAAAAAAAAAAAAAAAAAAAAAACCACACCTGGAAGAAGGGCACTCAAGTCTGGCTCATGGTCTCTTTGTTCTACCTAAAACCTACATCCCCTTGCATCAACTACAGTACTATACTTGATGCTTTGAAGTTGAAGCATAATATCTTATTTTTTCTGACATTGCAAGTATATAACAGATCACAAAGTTGATTCTCTTTTCACTTGTCAAACTCTTACCCTGTCTATCTAAAATTCATATCTTGACCTTTCATGTCTGTCTTCAAGAACAAATCATCTCTTTTCCCACTCTCTGTCAATTTGATCTCTTTCTCTTTGCTTTGTTCTGGAGGAGAGAAAGGTGTATCTGTATTATTTTCTTATTTGTCAGAATTAAACAGCTGTTCTTGGAGAGTGGTGAGCAGTTCCTCATGCAAAGGAGAACTAGTTATTTAGTTTTGTACCATTTACAAAAAAGAAAGAAAATGCTGAAAACCAGTATCTTAAAATATTCATTTTATTCCATTTTATTTTAATTGGGGCATGGATATAAGGGAATATTTTTAGTTGAATAAGGAATAAAAATATTTGGTTATAAATCCTCAAGAATATTTACATCTTAAAATTGTTTTTATATTTCTGTTTTTATGACATTCAAATGGGCAAATTTTTTTCTTGAATTTAGACAGATTTACAAATAATTGCATAAATATGTCTAGAAATTGAAAAATTAAAAGAAAAATGCAACAATGACAATGTGAATTGAACTTGAAAAATACCCTAATTATGAAAACCAAACTTTCATAATATTATTTTAATGTTTTCTGACTTGCATTTTGGGAATTCTTGCCTTCACTGCGTTTTTTTCCTTAGATTTTCTCTACATACTGTTCACAAAATTCAGTTAAAAGCTATTTTAGAGATTGTG
Source organism: Papio anubis (assembly GCF_008728515.1). Lineage (NCBI taxonomy): Eukaryota > Metazoa > Chordata > Mammalia > Primates > Cercopithecidae > Papio > Papio anubis. The sequence continues at coordinate 140,021,556 of NC_044982.1, forward strand.
TAGGGAAAGGGCTGCATGTTCAGTCATTGACTGTTACTTACATTGGTACAATTAGGGGTTTTAAAGTTGAATTCATTGGATTTATGCTTCTCCCCACACAGGCTGACTATTGTTGCTGTTGCTGCTTGGAATACATATTGGCTTAATTAATCAGTACTATTTGGAATTTTGTGAAAATGCAAACTAATTATGAACTTTCCCTGATAAGAGACCATTTTGGCTCCTGATTATTTGCTTTTCCCTACATTTATATAACACCAATCTCATGAAATCGAGCATTAGACCAGCATGTTATTGATTTGCACATTAGGCATTTGATTACCTCTGAATTGCTTTCCTTTATGATATCCTCAGATACAAAATCTTGAAAGAGAGCATGCAGTCAGACATTTATTTGATTCTGTTTGATAATTGTTTTTCCTCTCTGTTTCCGTTAGCATTATTTGTGGAAGACCATAGCAGTGAGAGTTCTTGTGACAGAAATCTTGTTACCTCTGCATTTGGTAGCTATAGACTGCAATGAGTTTATCTCTTCATAGGGGAAATTGAGAAGAGATTACTGCTACCCACTACCCAAGGTCTGGTTTTCTTTACAAAGCTTCTGCATAAATGACAACTACATAGCTTCAATGAGGGATCTAACTCTTACTTGGAAATGTGGCAGCTAAGTTGATGGTCATGGATTTAAGCAACAGTCTAATCACTACAGTAAACATTCTGGGGGTGACTTTTAGTGCTAGATTATGTGCTACACTCTGGTGTTGAAATATATATCAGCTATGGCCTCAGCTCTCAAGGCATTAGTTGTGTTTGTGTGTATTGGGTGTTTTGAGGGAGGTGTTAGGTGTTGGTTGAAAGAATGAGGAAGGAGAGCAAGATTTGAGGAGAAAACAAACATGTACACGTAACATAGTTTCACTGAATAATCTGCACTTCTGAAATGTAAATACATTCATCTGATTCAGTAATAATTGAATTAGAATCTTCCTGAGTGGTGGTGGAAAATATGGAATATTTCTTTTCACACTGAAGCCAGAACTCTTGGGTACCATAATCCAGCAATGTTGCTTGCTGGCTGTCACTTAAAGTCACAAAGCACCTCTGTTTTATCATATATAATAAATACAGTTACAATATTCTGTTTTATATGTATGTATATATCTTGCAAAATTATTGTGATGATGAAAAACAAAATGTAATACACACTGAATAATGCATAGTAGATGGTAAGCACTAAATAAATGGCTATGTAAGCAGTGATTCCTCTCTTTGTTATCTTCATTATTATAATTTCTGCATAGGTTTTATTTCAGTGATATTTATAGTAAAGACTTTGCTTATTTTATAAAAATACTTCATGCCACAGAGTACAAAGAAAACAAAATAAATCACCCCAAATTTTCAGAAAAAAACAATGTTAACAGTTGGTGGAATTCATTTGGGTGATTTTTTTTGTTTCTTCTTTGCACTTTTGGTATTATTCAAGTTTAAAAGGAATAAGCACATACAATTATTATAATAGCTGTAAAATAGTTATATGTGTTTCAAATTTCATACTTCAATAAGTTTGGATATAGATGGAAGACACATAACTATATGTATATTGAGAGAGCGAGCTAGCAGAATAGATAAAAAATAATTTTATAATAAAAGAATACTATATTTGCTTTTTTAACTGGAAGTATTAGATTTATTTATGTGACTTCATTATTTCCTAAAAGGTCATATTTTTAAAAAAAATTAAAAAATATTAGAAGATTGAGTCATTTTAATTTCTTTCTTAAATTTTAATTATATGTATATCTATGAATAATTTATGCATAAACACATATATGTAAGGTCAAATCCTAAGAAAATTTATACACCTTAAGGAATTATCACAAAACAAATACCTCCACAACTACCACTCAGAATAATATTTTTTTTTTTTGCAAAATAGATTACTACTCCTTCATTTGTCTTCAAAGATACCCACTATTTGGAGTTTACTTTTCTTAATGTTTTGATATTTATATACCCACTCTGTGGTAGGCCAATAATGTCTTCTACAGGCATGCCCATGTCTTAATCCATGGAGCCTGACCTTATTTGAAGTAGGGCATTTGCAGATGTATATAAGAAATTTGGGGCCGGGCACAGTGGCTCATGTCTGTAACCCCAGCACTTTGAGAGGCAGAGGCAGGTGGATCCACCTGAGGTCAGGAGTTCAAGATCAGCCTGGTCAACGTGGTGAAAATGTCATCTCTACCAAAAACACAAAAGTTAGACGGGCATGGTGGTGGCGCCTATAATCCCAGCTACTTCAGAGGCTGAGTCAGGGAGAACCACTTGGACACAGAAGGTGGAGGCTGCAGTGAGCCAAGATCATGCCACTGCACTCCAGCCTGGGTAACAGAGCAAGGCTCTGTCTCAAAAAAAAAAAAAAAAGAAAAGTTTGTGGGGGTGGAGCAAGATGGCCGAATAGGAACAGCTCCAGTCTCCAACTCCCAGCACGGGCGACACAGAGGACTGCTGATTTCTGCATTTTCAACTGAGGTACTGGGTTCATCTCACTAGGGAGTGCCGGACAATCGGTGCTGGTCAGCTGCTGCAGCCCGACCAGCGAGAGCTGAAGCAGGGCGAGGCATCGCCTCACCTGGGAAGCACTAGGGGGAAGGGAATCCCTTTTCCTAGCCAGGGGAACTGAGACACACGACACCTGGAAAATCGGGTAACTCCCACCCCAATACTGCGCTTAAAGAAAACAGGCAGAGCAGGAGATTATATCCCACACCTGGCCGGGAGGGTCCCACACCCACGGAGCCTCCCTCATTGCTAGCACAGCAGTCTGCGATCTAACCGCAAGGCAGCAGCAAGGCTGGGGGAGGGGCACCCACCATTGCTGAGGCTTAAGTAGGTAAACAAAGCCGCTGGGAAGCTCAAACTGGGTGGAGCTCACAGCAGCTCAAGGAAACCTGCCTGTCTCTGTAGACTCCACCTCTGGGGACAGGGCACAGCTAAACAACAACAAAAGCAGCAGAAACCTCTGCAGACGCAAACGACTCTGTCTGACAGCTTTGAAGAGAGCAGTGGATCTCCCAACATGGAGGTTGAGATCTGAGAAGGGACAGACTGCCTGCTCAAGTGGATCCCTGACCCCTGAGTAGCCTAACTGGGAGACATCCCCCACTAGGGGCAGTCTGACACCCAACACCTCACAGGGTGGAGTACACCCCTGAGAGGAAGCTTCCAAAGCAAGAATCAGACAGGTACACTCACTGTTCAGCAATATTCTATCTTCTGCAGCCTCTGCTGCTGATACCCAGGCAAACAGGGTCTGGAGTGGACCTCAAGCAATCTCCAACAGATCTACAGCTGAGGGCCCTGAGTGTTAGAAGGAAAACTATCAAACAGGAAGGACATCTACACCAAAACCCCATCAGTACATCACCATCATCAAAGATCAGAGGCAGATAAAACCACAAAGATGGGGAAAAAGCAGGGCAGAAAACCTGGAAATTCAAAAAATAAGAGCGCATCTCCCCCAGCAAAGGAGCGCAGCTCATCGCCAGCAACGGATCAAAGCTGGACAGAGAATGACTTTGACAAGATGAGAGAAGAAGGCTTCAGTCCATCAAACTTCTCAGAGCTAAAGGAGGAATTACGTACCCAGCGCAAAGAAACTAAAAATCTTGAAAAAAAGTGGAAGAATTGATAGCTAGAGTAATTAATGCAGAGAAGGTCATAAATGAAATGAAAGAGATGAAAACCATGACACGAGAAATACGTGACAAATGCACAAGCTTTAGTAACCGACTCGATCAACTGGAAGAAAGAGTATCAGCGATTGAGGATCAAATGAATGAAATGAAGCGAGAAGAGAAAACAAAAGAAAAAAGAAGAAAAAGAAATGAACAAAGCCTGCAAGAAGTATGGGATTATGTAAAAAGACCAAATCTACGTCTGATTGGGGTACCTGAAAGTGAGGGGGAAAATGGAACCAAGTTGGAAAACACTCTTCAGGATATCATCCAGGAGAACTTCCCCAACCTAGTAGGGCAGGCCAACATTCAAATCCAGGAAATACAGAGAACGCCACAAAGATACTCCTCGAGAAGAGCAACTCCAAGGCACATAATTGCCAGATTCACCAAAGTTGAAATGAAGGAAAAAATCTTAAGGGCAGCCAGAGAGAAAAGTCGGCTTACCTACAAAGGGAAGCCCATCAGACTAACAGCAGATCTCTTGGCAGAAATTCTACAAGCCAGAAGAGAGTGGGGGCGAATATTCAACATTCTTAAAGAAAAGAATTTTCAACCCAGAATTTCATATCCAGCCAAACTAAGTTTCATAAGTGAAGGAGAAATAAAATCCTTTACAGATAAGCAAATGCTTAGAGATTTTGTCACCACTAGGCCTGCCTTACAAGAGACCCTGAAGGAAGCACTCAACATGGAAAGGAACAACCGGTACCAGCCATTGCAAAAACATGCCAAAATGTAAAGACCATCGAGGCTAGGAAGAAACTGCATCAACTAATGAGCAAAATAACCAGTTAATATCATAATGTCAGGATCAAGTTCACACATAACAATATTAACCTTAAATGTAAATGGACTAAATGCTCCAATTAAAAGACACAGACTGGCAAACTGGATAAAGAGTCAAGACCCATCAGTCTGCTGTATTCAGGAGACCCATCTCACATGCAGAGACATACAGAGGCTCAAAATAAAGGGATGGAGGAAGATCTACCAAGCAAATGGAGAACAAAAAAAAGCAGGGGTTACAATACTAGTCTCTGATAAAACAGACTTTAAACCATCAAAGATCAAAAGGGACAGAGAAGGCTATTACATAATGGTAAAGGGATCAATTCAACAGGAAGAGATAACTCTCCTAAATATATATGCACCCAATACAGGAGCACCCAGATTCATAAAGCAAGTCCTTAGAGACTTACAAAGACACTTAGACTCCCATACAATAATAATGGGAGACTTCAACACTCCACTGTCAACATTAGATAGATCAACGAGACAGAAAGTTAACAAGGATATCCAGGAATTGAACTCATCGCTGCAGCAAGCAGACTTAATAGACATCTATAGAACTCTCCACCCCAAATCAACAGAATATACATTCTTCTCAGCACCACATCGCACTTATTCCAAAATTGACCACATAATTGGAGGTAAAGCACTCCTCAGCAAATGTACGAGAACAGAAATTATAAAAAACTGTCTCTCAGACCACAGTGCAATCAAACTAGAACTCAGGACTAAGAAACTCGATCAAAACTGCTCAACTACATGGAAACTGAACAACCTGCTCCTGAATGACTACTGGGTACATCACGAAATGAAGGCAGAAATAAAGATGTTCTTTGAAACCAATGAGAACAAAGATACAACATACCAGAATCTCTGGGACACATTTAAAGCAGTGTGTAGAGGGAAATTTATAGCACTAAATGCCCACAAGAGAAGGCTGGAAAGATCTAAAATTGACACTCTAACATCACAATTAAAAGAACTAGAGAAGCAAGAGCAAACACATTCAAAAGCTAGCAGAAGGCAAGAAATAACTAAGATCAGAGCAGAACTGAAGGAGATAGAGACACAAAAAACCCTCCAAAAAATCAATGAATCCACGAGTTGGTTTTTTGAAAAGATCAACAAAATTGACAGACCGCTAGCAAGACTAATAAAGAAGAAAAGAGAGAAGAATCAAATCGACGCGATAAAAAATGATAAAGGGGATATCACCACCGACCCCACAGAAATACAAACTACCATCAGAGAATACTATAAACACCTCTACGCAAATAAACTAGAAAATCTAGAAGAAATGGATAATTTCCTGGACACTTACACTCTTCCAAGACTAAACCAGGAAGAAGTTGAATCCCTGAATTGACCAATAGCAGGCTCTGAAATTGAGGCAATAATTAATAGCCTACCAACCAAAAAAAGTCCAGGACCAGATGGATTCACAGCTGAATTCTACCAGAGGTACAAGGAGGAGCTGGTACCATTCCTTCTGAAACTATTCCAATCAATAGAAAAAGAGGGAATCCTCCCTAACTCATTTTATGAGGCCAACATCATCCTGATACCAAAGCCTGGCAGAGACACAACAAAAAAAGAGAATTGTAGACCAATATCCCTGATGAACATCGATGCAAAAATCCTCAATAAAATACTGGCAAACCAGATTCAGCAGCACATCAAAAAGCTTATCCACCATGATCAAGTGGGCTTCATCCCTGGGATGCAAGGCTGGTTCAACATTCGCAAATCAATAAACATAATCCAGCATATAAACAGAACCAAAGCCAAGAACCACATGATTATCTCAATAGATGCAGAAAAGGCTTTTGACAAAATTCAACAGCCCTTCATGCTAAAAACGCTCAATAAATTCGGTATTGATGGAACGTACCTCAAAATCATAAGAGCTATTTATGACAAACCCACAGCCAATATCATACTGAATGGGAAAAAACTGGAAAAATTCCCTTTGAAAACTGGCACAAGACAGGGATGCCCTCTCTCACCACTCCTATTCAACATAGTGTTGGAAGTTCTGGCTAGGGCAATCAGGCAAGAGAAAGAAATCAAGGGTATTCAGTTAGGAAAAGAAGAAGTCAAATTGTCCCTGTTTGCAGATGACATGATTGTATATTTAGAAAACCCCATTGTCTCAGCCCAAAATCTCCTTAAGCTGATAAGCAACTTCAGCAAAGTCTCAGGATACAAAATTAATGTGCAAAAATCACAAGCATTCTTATACACCAGTAACAGACAAACAGAGAGCCAAATCAGGAATGAACTTCCATTCACAATTGCTTCAAAGAGAATCAAATACCTAGGAATCCAACTTACAAGGGATGTAAAGGACCTCTTCAAGGAGAACTACAAACCACTGCTCAGTGAAATAAAAGAGGACATAAACAAATGGAAGAACATACCATGCTCATGGATAGGAAGAATCAATATCGTGAAAATGGCCATACTGCCCAAGGTAATTTATAGATTCAATGCCATCCCCATCAAGCTACCAATGAGTTTCTTCACAGAATTGGAAAAAACTGCTTTAAAGTTCATATGGAACCAAAAAAGAGCCCGCATCTCCAAGACAATCCTAAGTCAAAAGAACAAAGCTGGAGGCATCACGCTACCTGACTTCAAACTATACTACAAGGCTACAGTAACCAAAACAGCATGGTACTGGTACCAAAACAGAGATATAGACCAATGGAACAGAACAGAGTCCTCAGAAATAATACCACACATCTACAGCCATCTGATCTTTGACAAACCTGAGAGAAACAAGAAATGGGGAAAGGATTCCCTATTTAATAAATGGTGCTGGGAAAATTGGCTAGCCATAAGTAGAAAGCTGAAACTGGATCCTTTCCTTACTCCTTATACGAAAATTAATTCAAGATGGATTAGAGACTTAAATGTTAGACCTAATACCATAAAAACCCTAGAGGAAAACCTAGGTAGTACCATTCAGGACATAGGCATGGGCAAAGACTTCATGTCTAAAACACCAAAAGCAACGGCAGCAAAAGCCAAAATTGACAAATGGGATCTCATTAAACTAAAGAGCTTCTGCACAGCAAAAGAAACTACCATCAGAGTGAACAGGCAACCTACAGAATGGGAGAAAATTTTTGCAATCTACTCTTCTGACAAAGGGCTAATATCCAGAACCTACAAAGAACTCAAACAAATTTACAAGAAAAAAACAAACAACCCCATCAAAAAGTGGGCAAAGGATATGAACAGACCTTTCTCAAAAGAAGACATTCATACAGCCAACAGACACATGAAAAAATGCTCATCATCACTGGCCATCAGAGAAATGCAAATCAAAACCACAATGAGATACCATCTCACACCAGTTAGAATGGCGATCATTAAAAAGTCAGGAAACAACAGGTGCTGGAGAGGATGTGGAGAAACAGGAACACTTTTACACTGTTGGTGGGATTGTAAACTAGTTCAACCATTATGGAAAACAGTATGGCGATTCCTCAAAGATCTAGAACTAGATGTACCATATGACCCAGCCATCCCATTACTGGGTATATACCCAAAGGAGTATAAATCATGCTGCTATAAAGACACATGCACACGTATGTTTATTGCGGCACTATTCACAATAGCAAAGACTTGGAATCAACCCAAATGTCCATCAGTGACAGACTGGATTAAGAAAATGTGGCACATCTACACCATGGAATACTATGCAGCCATAAAAAAGGATGAGTTTGTGTCCTTTGTAGGGACATGGATGCAGCTGGAAACCATCATTCTCAGCAAACTATCGCAAGAACAGAAAACCAAACACCACATGTTCTCACTCATAGGTGGAACTGAACAATGAGATCACTTGGACTCGGGAAGGGGAACATCACACACCGGGGCCTATCACGGGGAGCGGGGAGGGATTGCATTGGGAGTTATACCTGATGTAAACGACGAGTTGATGGGTGCAGCACACCAATATGGCACAAGTATACATATGTAACAAACCTGCACGTTATGCACATGTACCCTAGAACTTAAAGTATAATGATAATAATAAATTAATTAATTAAAAAAAAAAAAAGAAGAAGAAGAAGAAAGAAAGAAATTTGAGAGGAGACCATCCTGGGTGATCTGAGTGAGCCCTAAATGCCATCACAAGTGTCCTTGTATAAAGCAGACAGAGGAAGCAGAAAGCAATGGGACGATGGAAATGGAGAAGTTTGAAGATGCTGTGATGCAGGCTTTGAAAATGGAGGAAGGCCCACAGGATCGAAGAGGCCATGAACGGATTATCTTTTGGAGTCTCCAGTGAGAATATAGTCCTTCTGCCACCTTGACTTTAGGTCAGTGAAACAAATGTTTTACTTCTGGTTTCTTTAACTGAGAGAGAATAAATTTCTCTTGTTTTAAATCACTAAGTTTGTGAGAAGCTGTTACAACAGCCCCAGGAAACAAATACACACTCTTTTATTTTCTTTTATTGCTTAACATTATGCATGTGAAATTGATGTATGTTGCTACATGTAGTTCTAATTTGTTCATTTTCATTGCTGAATAGTATTCAATATGCAATTTTTAAAATTCATCCTTTTTTTTTTAAAAAACAAATAATGCTGCTATGAACATCCTAGCTTCTATCTTGTGGTATAAATATGTAAGTGGGTAGCTGCACCCATTTACTTTTTCTCAAGCAGTCTATGAGAATTTCCCTTGTTCTGTATCTTCATTTGTAATTGTTATTGTTAGTCTTTTAATGTTAGACAAACTAGTATGTGTAGAATGGTATGTCATTACAGTTTTAATTTAAATTTCTCTAACAAATAACGAGCCGTTTTCATCAGGACTGAGACCAGCGTGAAGCAAGAGAGGCATCTAGGGTACACAATTTAAGGATGTGTTTATTCCCTTTCCTTTCTGTCCTTGTTTGTGATGAATTATTTCTACTTTATCAAACAAAAAGTGTAATAGGTATACAATTGATTTTTGCTTTTTGTGCATTTGTTATCAATCCAGTTACTTTACTAAACTGGCTTTTATTTCTGTTTGTAAATAATTTTTGACATTTGTACATAGCCATGCCATCTGCAAAATAACATTTACCTTTCCTTTGCAATATTTATAAATTTAATTTCTTTTAATTGCCTTATCACATTAGCTGGGTGTAGAGGACTACGTGCTCGCAACGAGGCGTTCCCGATTAAGTCCTGCTCTTGCAAACGAAGCAGGGCGTTGGGGGCTTGTTTATGTGTAAACATCTTGAAAATCCAGAAAGTCAGGGAAAGGTCAGAAAAACAACAATGTGTCTTGTGACTTGGCAACGTACAAACGACTGTATAAAATAAAGCAGAGCACGCCATTCGAGGCGGCCGCCATGTTTGTCTTGTCTTGTGTTGTCTTTGTGTTCATTCCTTTGTTTAGGAAACACGCGGACCCCAACAGCTGGGGCCACTAGGAAATCTTTTATACTTCTTTTGATGTCTATAGAAACTGTAGTGATGTCCTCTCTTTTATTAATTTCTCACACTAGTAATTTCTCGTTTCTCTGTCTCACTGTTTATCTTTCTGTCACTCTCTCTTCCCCTCTTTCTCCGTGTGTATGTGTCTATATAAAAGAATTTAAATATATAGATAGTTCTTGACCTAATGATGGTTTGACTTATAATTTTTTGACTTTACAATGCTGCAAAACAATCACGATTTCAACATAATGTACCATATTCCATACATTACATGACAGATTCAACACTTTCTTATAAAATAGGCTTTCCGTTAGATAATTTTGCCCAACATGTAGGGTAATGTTAGTGCTTTGAGCATGTTTAAGGTAGACTAGGCTAAGCTATGATGTTTGGCAGGTTAGGTGTATTAAATGCATTTTCTACTTATGATATTTCCAATGTATATTGAGCTTATCAGGATGTAATCCTATCATAAGCTGAGGAACATCTGTACTATAATCAGGCAATTATAAAGAGATTCATTATTTTATTCCAGGAAAAACTATTTTTCTATTTATTTTTCAATTATATGTCTGCTGTATTAGTCAGTTTTCAAATTACTGTTAAGATACTACCTGAGACTGGGTAATTTATAAATAAAAATGATTTATTTGGTTCATAGTTCTAAATGGCTGAGGAGGCCTTAGGAAACATACAATCATGACAGAAGGTAAAGGAGAAGCAAGGCACATCTTACATGGCAGCAGGAGAGAGAGCAGGAAACACTGCCACTTTCTTTTCTTTTTTTTCTTTTTTTTTTTTTTTTTTGAGACAGTCTTCCTGTGTAGTCCAAGCTGGAGTGCAGTGGCGTGATCTCGGCTCACTGCAACCCCCGCCTCCCAAGTTCAAGTGATTCTCCTGTCTCAGTCTCCTGAGTAGCTGAGATTACAGGTGTGTGCCACTACACCCAGCTAATTTTTGTATTTTTAGTGGAGATGGGGTTTCGCCATGTTGGCCAGCTGGTTTTGAATTCGTGATCTGAAGTGATCCACCCACCTCAGCTTCCGTAAGTGCTGGAATTACAGATGTGAGCCACTGCACTGGACAAAACTGCCACTTTTAAAACCATCAGATCTCATGACAACTCCCTCACTATCACGGGAATAGCATGGAGGAATCCAGCCCCATGATCCAATTACCTCCCACCAAATTCCTCCTCCAACACGTGGAGATTACAATTAGAGATGAGATTTGGACAGGAACACAGTGCCAAACCATGTCATCCTCATTTCTTTTTTCAATAATTTCATCATCATATCTCATCATGTATTTATTTTCATGTATTTTTAAATTGAGTACTAGACATTATATATGAAAAACTGAAAGTCATTTGAGGCCCTGGAAATGTTAACATTCTCTAGAGAGGAATTACATTTGCTCTTTGCAGTAAGCTAAGGGCACTAGCAGGTTACTTTAATGCACCCATAAGTGTACAGATAATTAGACACTAGTTTTATATCCGAGTGGGCTGGTCTTTATCGAGTGTAGTCCTTGCCCCCAACTCAAAGCCTGGAGGGTACTATACTCCAATTCTCCCCACCACATTCCTTTGCACACTCACACAGTTACATGCATTTGGCTGCCAAAAGTATTCCTTAGTTTTGCAATCTATTTTTTAACTTCCTAGAATCAGTAAAAATCTTGAGTTGAAAAGTGATGCTCAATGCCAAGCTCATCTCTTGGATCTTGGCTTTGCAATTTTCCATTGCTTTGTTAACACTTAGTGTCTTGAAGAAAATTTTGTTGTTGTGTTCCATGGTAGAGTTGATATCAACTACAAATCTGCAGTTACTAGTAGAAGTTCCTGTGGTTTGTATTTTACCTTCAGATTTTACTTTTAGACTGTACCAGTCTACATCTTTTTATAAGAGATCATGTTGTCAGAACAGTTGTTTTTTAAATTCTCTTCTGTAACCTCTGGAGTTTTGTAACTTGCATTATTCTTATTTTACCAAAATTTATGCCTTTTATTCTATAGCCTGTAAGAAGTTTTCTTCAGTTGCTTAATCTATGTGCTGTATTTATAGGACTTATTGTTCATCTGTCATTTCATAAAATGTCTCTATTTGCTTTATCCTTATGTTGGCCCATTCTTTGACTCGATTTTTGGGGTGATGTTCTCTGAGATCTTTTATGTCTATTTGTTGCTTGAATGACAATTTGGGTTTTACATAATTTTTTTCAGTCATCCTTTTATTTTCTTAAGAACGTCCTGGTAACATGTTTCCCCTATAAATCTATATCCAAATCCTTCCTTATTTTAAGGAATCACTACATGATAGTGAACTTTTAATTCTCTTTTATTCCAATTTGAGTTATCAATGTCAGGGCCAATTATTCTTACTCAAGGTATCATTGTCTGCACTCTTCACATATTATCTTGTTTATAATCACTTGAATCTTTTTGTTTATTAACATACACAGCTACACACCCCCCAGAGGAATAGGAAACTCACATATGCAAAAGAAAATCCATAGGAACACCCACAACACAATGTATTCATCATCCAGAATTACTGAGTAAAGGCTCTTGGAATAAGAATTTTCAACACAAATAGAATATAAAAAACTATAATATGCATACAAAATGTGAGAGGACTTGGACATTTAAAAAAGGACTTTTAGTTGAAAACTAATGTGTAGACTAACTGGCAGGAAAGATACAGGTGGAATTGATGAGCATAAAATTATTAAATAAAAAACAAAAAGTATGAGTACATGATAAATATTTTCAAAGTATGATATCTGAAAAGGCCAATACAATACACTTTTGACAATTTCCAAAAAAAGTAGAAAAAAGGACGAAAAATTTTAAAATAGAAAAAGATAGTACACTTACAGATATGAAGAAATTTTAAAACCGTAAGCTGTAGTCATTAAATATGATTATTATCTGAATTTTAAATGCATGCACTCTTTGACTCACCCTTTGACTCTTTTTGTTATCATCTCTAGCAGATGCTCAGCTGTCTAACAGGATCAGTGACAGCACAGCACCATTGCCAAGCCACATGGAAGCATGAAGCAAAAGAAAACCTCAGTAATATTGATTTTGTTTTTATTTAAAATGTTAATATGTTATTCATCATGGATTTCCTGCATTAATTTTGATTTAATAAAATATTACATTATCATTTACCTTGATTACTGAGTTTATTTGACATCCACTTAAGTTTCTCACCTGAGGCAGCAAGGGCTTCACATTTTTCACTCTGAGTCAGGACCTGTACAACACCTAAAAATTTTACATTTATGTCCACTTAGGCAGTTGAGGTCTTGCCTTCTACGTTTCTCTATAGCTCACTACAAATAAATGCTGTGGATGTAGGGAGAGGGCTACATTCTCATAGTGCTAGTTCCAGGAAGCTGCCTATGTGCCCCAATAGCACTACAGAGTTTAGCAATTTCTGCCTTCACTGCTTATTTTACTTTTTCTCTTCCTCAGTTTGTTTCCCTTCCAAACAGCCAGGTCATGGGCATTAGAACTAGATGAATAAGGATTGAAAACCCACTTATGTAACCTTGAATGAGTTATTTTACTTGTCTGAGTCTCAATTTTCTTATATATTAAGTGAGGATAATTTTTAATTTATAAGATTCTTATATAATATGTACAGAAAGTCCATCATACACCTAATCCACAGCATGGACTTAATAAATGTCATTTATCTTTTCTACTCTATTTCTGCTTCCTGTTCTTCAACTTAATACTACAAAACTAATCCATTAGCTAGTATATAGTAGAAACTGAAAAAAAATTGAAATGCATTTCTTTTATTGCTATAATCACAAATATGTTACATAGACCTACCTCAATGATACAGTTCATCCACTAAGTTGGTTCAGTTATGTTTAATATTAGTTTAATATTTTAAACATAGCAAAAAAAGTTTATTAGTTACTTATAATAGGTAGAGGAAATTAATCAATAGCCTTCTTAGAAACACTCTGATTCCTGATCTAAACCTCAATCTTCAGTGAAATTGTTTTGATAATGTATACAATTTCAGAAATTTATATTTTTGCTTCCAAAATCTCAGTGTATTTAGTTAAGAGAAATAAAAATAACTTCAGCTGACTTTATAATATATAAAGTTTATTTTAAACCTTTGCCTTTAAATGAAAAAAATAATGTTATTAGAGGTTTTTATACTTTTCTGTATACAATATCAGGCTAATTTTCACTAGACTATAAATATTCTTATGTGGACAGGCAAATCGGTACTGAATATACAATAGATTTTCTTTTCTATGGATTGTGCTTAAATTACATCAGTTTAGAACAAACACATTTAATTAAAGCCAATAAATTCAGGTGTTCTACGATTGTTATACTTTTTTGTTTTCAATGAAAAATAGCCAGACCTGTTCACCGGGGCTTGTTGTAATTATGGATTTTAATGTGACTAAGCTATCATTTGATGTTCCACCAAGAAAATGTTTTTCCATTTTAAAGAGCTTTAAGATATGTTCTTTGAGCCAGTGTCCTTTGAATAATGGCCGAGAGAACAGTTTTTTTTTTCAATTACACACGTATTTCTTCACCTATTTAGAGGCTCTGAGATCAAACTAGATTAAAAACACACACACACACACACATTTGTCTCAAGTAATGGTGGAAAGTTACCTCCTTCGTGACTGCACTATGCACGATTGTCTGTGGTTTGGTTTCTAATCTTTCATTTCTTTCCAACATGAAAAAAGTAACCTTCCTAGGCAAGAAAACAAACAAAAAAAAGCATTGTACTTGGGGAGTTGCTTTTGATCAAAGAAAGGGGCAATAGTTCTTTCCTGAAAATGCTGACAAGAATGAAAAATGAAAAGAAAGATCTATTTTAACTAGAAGTAATGATTTTGGGGGAGGAACAGGGAGAGTATATGTGAGGAAACAAGGAAACTGAGAGTAACAGTCACTGATGCCAGTTTGTGAAAGGGATGAGGTTGACCAACATGCCTTGAGGCCATATCAGAAGATTTTAATATTCATATAAAATATTTGTATTTCCATCATTTTTTCCCCTATATTACTAGGGCAATCAAAAGAATAATTTTGGCTTTGTACAGAATTTTCCTATGTGTTGATGAAGTAAAAATGCCGAGTATATTCACATTCTCAAGGTTTTACCGAGAATAAAGTTTATACCTAGAAATGATTTTAATACACACAATGGGATATTCTAGGAAAACAAGGGAGAGAGAGATGGTCTAACAGGAGTGATGTAGCAGAATCAACGTAAATGCTGACATGTTTGGTTCTGTGTCCCCACCCATTCCCACGTGTTGAGGGAGGGAAGTGATAGGATTATGGCGGGGGAGGGGTGGTTTCTCCCATGCTGTTCTCGTGATAGTCAGTCTCACGAAATCTTTTGGTTTTAAAAGAGGCAGTTTTTTTTTTTTTTTCCTGTACTCCTGCTCCTCTCTCTCCTGCCACCCTGTGAAGAAGGTGCCTGCTTCCCGTTCACCTTCCACCATGATTGTCAGCTTCCTGAGGCCTCCCCAGCCATGCGGAACAGTGAGTCAATTAAACCTCTTTCCGTTATAAACTACCCAGTCTCAGGCAGTTCTTGATACCAGTGCAAAAACGGACTAATACAAATGGAAAAGATATTATCAATTTTATCCTCCCCAGAACTTTCATGTTTTCACTAGATTTATGAGATATATTTTTCAATCTCCTTGGAAATCAACACAAGCCCTTCATTACCCAGTCTCATTCTAAAATAACGTATTTGTTTTATATTGACTCCATGACAATTTCAACAAAATTAATGGTTTCAGCAACATAAATTATTACCTCACACTTCTGTAGGTCCGAAATCTGAGTGAGCTCAACCAGCTCCCCTGTTCAACGTCCCGCAAGGTCCAAACAAAAGTGACAATCAACAGGGATCTTATTGGGAAGCCCTGGTAAGAGTACATTTCCAGATTTTTTAAGGTTGTTGGCAGAAGTTAGATGTTTGAAGTTGTATCACCATTCCCAATATCTTGTACAGTTGTAGGTCATTGTTTTCTTGCCTGCCTCAACTGGTGATTGCTGGTGTCAGCTCCCAGTAACCTGTCTCCAGACTTCCTATGTGAGCCTCTACATCTCAAAACCAGCAATGACGCCTCCAAACCTTCTCAGGTGGAATCTTTCTAATTTCTCCCTCTGCCAAGTCTGTGTTTCGCCAGCTGAAGAATGTTCTCTGCTTTTAAAGTTTCATATAATTAGATTGGGTTCACCTGGATACTCAAAGCTGCTTGCCCTATCTTAAGGTTTGCAACCTTAGTTACAGCTGCAAAGTCCATTTTGACACATTCACAGATTCCAGGAATGAGGATGTGGACATCTTTGGGAGGCTACTGTGCATGCCACAAATACTAATCTCGCAATAATCTGTTTATGGCCTATTTTTGGCCATTACTTCACTGAAATTCATACTCTGCATTTTGTTAAATATTCACTCTGAGCTGAAGCACAATAATACAAAAAAACTTAGATGATTCAAAATGAAAAACATATTGATAGAGTAAAAAGAATATCAGAAATCATTGGTTTTTGAGACTAATGTGCAAAAGTTTACTTTTCCATATTTTTTGATAGTATTTTTTCCTTGTTTTTAATACTTTAGGTGAAATGCACAGTTTTTAAGTCATTATTCAGTGACTTTTGATAAAAATATATGACTGAGCAACCCCCAGCCCATAGAACATTGACATTACCCCAGAAATTTCTTATGCCACATACCAATCAATTCCTGTTACCCTCCAGCCATTATTCTAGTTTCTATCACTACAGATTGATCTTGCCCATTCTGAAACTTTATATGGATGTGATCATACAATAAAAAATTTTGGTGTCTTTTTTTGTAGTAGTTTTGAGTAGTTTTCAATTATTTGACTATATCATAGCTTTTACAATCCATTCTCCAATTTTAGGGGCCTTTGAGTTCTCTTCAGTTTGGGGTTATCAAGAATAATTATATTGTTATCTTTATGACTGCTAGGCTTGACAATATTTCATAATCATATATTCTTAGAATAATGTACAATTTATTTAAGCAGTCATATTGATTTTTAGGTAACTATTTTTTAAGATTACCTGCCCACAAACATAAACTTATCTATTGAGCCCTGCTTGTATTTTGATAGGTGTATGCACATATACACTCAGAGTTGAATGTGGCTACTTTAAATGACTTCTGCCATTCTCATAAAATAATCAGCAGATTATCCAGTTTATAAACTTGATGACATTGCTATGTAAGATACTGGAAAACAAATTCCATTATATAATATTTACAGAGATAAGTTTTTGAAATTGATAAGCCACTTTTCCAGGATTTTTTATGCTAAATACAGTTGTTTGGATAAGGACATTCTTGTAGATACCTGGCTTCGTAACTAAAACAAGCAATTTATCATAACATACCCACAGTTAATTTTTTTTCTTCACTTTTGCCCTACAATGGGTGCTCTTAAATTCCTTTGTAATACCTTTAAAGGCACAGAAGTAAGAACTGGAGAGAAAAATAAGCCTGAGAAGTCTTTGGGCTCCAAAAATCTTTTCTCTTGGTAACCATATCAGCTCATGACTCAATAAAATGATATAAAGACTTCATATTTGGGGGTTAAAAAAAACCTTGAATATGTTAGTTTTTATGACAAAGACAATCAGATACCACAATTACTAAATCAGGATATTAACCTAAAACTATCATCTCAGGATAATAACAATTATTTATTTTCCTGTTGAAACTTTAGATTCTTTGTCGTTGTCATTGTTCCTTAAGGAAAACCTATCTGTCCTTGTGCCCCAGTAGCACTCCACATCTTTGGTAGATGTGAGTTTACATTTTTTATCATTACTCTTCTGCTTGTAGTGCTGCTTGTAGTGCTTTTCTGGTGGTAACAAATTCTTTCACATATTATTTTAACCTTATTAAAGTGTTAATTTTGCCTTTTGAAGATTATTTTCACTGGATATGTAATTCTGAAATGACTTATTATTTCTTCTGTATACATTAAATAATTTTTAGATTTTCATTTAGCTTACATTTGTTCTGATGAGAAGTCAGAAGTGTTTTTTTTTTTTAATCATTATTCCCTTTTCTATTACGTGCCTTTTCTCCTCCCTACAATTAAGAATTTTAAATTGTATTACCTTGTAGATATTCCACATCTCTCCACTGTCTTCCATCTTTTCCTCTAAATCCTTGGACATGTTTTAATACCAGTTTAATAATGCTTGTTTTTATTCTTAACAACATCCTGGCTATCTTAGGTCTGTTTCTATTGCTTGTTTATCTCCTAATTTTCTTGTAGTTTTCTGCTATTTTTGCATATTTAATAATTATTTTTATTTTATATTTGACATTTTTCATACTATATTAGTTAGATTCTAGACTTAAAAGTGTGCTGAATTTTATTTTGAGCAGACAGTTAATTTACTGGCACATTAGTTTGATCCAGTTGGTGCTTAGTTTTAAGTTTTTGAGGCTGATTTTAGAGTATTTCTTCTGATAGGAGTAGATTAGTCCTACTTTGGAAGCCGACTTTCTTGAGTTCTTAAACATTGGGAGATGCTCAGTGAGTCTTTTCACTTTGGCTAGTTGAAACTCTAATGCCTCTCAACATTGTTGAACCAGTGAAATCTTCATTCCGCTCACTGCCCCTCAGAAACTGTTCTCTGCGTGGCCTTGTGAAATCTTACTCTGTGCATGCATAGTATGTCGTTCACTAAAAAAATTCAAGAAGACTGATTTGTAGATTTTTAGATCTCTTTCTCAGTTCGACTGTTTCTTCTCTGGATTCTTCTTCATAAATTCCAGCCACCTCAGCTGCATCCTACAATCTGTTTCTCCATTCAGAAAAATTGCTGCTATCTATTTGGGTTCTTCTTTCCTTTTCTGCAGTTTTGGAAGTAGCCCTAGATAAAAGGCCAGCTTTAAATGTGGAGTTCACTTCAAGGATCACGACTCTGTGCTGTGTGTTGCACAATGCTTTAAAACTGGCACATCGTACATTTTGTCTAGTTTTATGGTTGTTTACAGCAGAAGAATCAGTCTGAAATGCATTATTTTATTATGGCCAGAATCAGAAGTCAAGCACTCTGTTTTTTAGAAAGGCACATATTGCGTATCTGCTATCTTCCGTGTACCATACCAGGTGTGTTCAAATACATAGTCAAGTCAGCTTTTACTATTTGTTGTTCTCCATGAAGGGCTTACATTTTATATTTCTTTTTTTCGGAGAGAGGGCTTAGGCAGATTTTTATTCAATATCTATGCATTTGCTTATGCTGACTATTTCTGGTGTATTTTTACATACTTCATAAATACTGTTTGTCTTGCAAGATTTATGGCACTTCTTTTTTGCATGTCTTTCTAATTCGTCTCCCAAATCAACCTTTCCAACTTCATTTGTTCATAAGATACTTTTAAATTCACCTCTGTTACAGCATTTACCCTGTTGAATTGTAGCTATCTCTGTATGTATTATAAAAACCTAGCAAAATTTTAGGCTGCAACTGCCACTTTCTCATCTTTGTGACTCAGCTTGTCACAGTTACAAGTGCACATATCAGGCCATTTCTAAGGGTTCATTGTACTGAATACATGCTACCTAATTTAACTCACATAATAATCTTGTGAGGTATATAGTATAATTATCATTATGTTTAATAAATGAATTGGGTCTCGGATAAGTTAATTATTTATTCTAATTTACTAGTGTCAGTGATAGAACTGAATTCTGAAGTCAAGCTCCGTATTTCCAACTCCAAATCTAGTAATCATCACTATACCACATTTATCATGCATTGCCTTCACTTTTGTTAGCCTGACAAATAGGAAAATAATGCAGTAATCCTTAAATATCAGTACGATCTCATACAATTTCATATAACTCATATAATTTTAATCACAATTGAAAAGGTCTATACAGCTTAGTCTAACTCCCCATTCAATGGCCATATTTTCTGTACAGTATTCCTAACCATAAGACTCTGTTTTGACCCTTCTGTTTGTGTTCCCCATCCCTTGAGGCAATCCATGTATGATAGTAATTATTAATTCCTTATAGTAGTGTCTTATATTAATATAGTTTCTTATATTAATTCCTTATAGTAGTTTCTTCTTATAGAAGAAAATAGTAGTTTACATATGCCATCCTAAAACTTGTATCCACCATTTCTTTCTCCATCCTTAATGGCTGTATAAAATTTGTCTCCTTGGTTGTTCATTGGCAAGCCTTCAAATATTTGAAAACAACTCTAATGTTGCCTTAAGTCCTCTTTCTTTCAAGCTAAGCGCCTTTAGTTGCTTTTCTTTGCTCTGCTTCTTAGACTGGTTTCTACTCTTTATATCAAATATTTTCTGTTTGTGGCCCAGATTTTAAGAAATCTAAAACTATAAAACATACTGTCCTGTACAAACACAGTAATCTGGGGGATTATTATTATCTTAGGTGTTATTACAAAGCTCTTTCTTTCCCTTTCCAAGATGAACAACATAACAACATGAATAAAGAAAATGTTCCCTCTAGTAACTAGAAGAGTTAGAGTAACTGATTTACAGATGAAAACCTAGGGCCAGAGCCTTCCTGTAGGATATTAGACTTCCTTTTCAAGAGGTGGCCCCGTATATAGTATTTTTAAATTATCTGCCCTCTTCCTTCAGTTCTGTCACTGTTATGCTCTTTGAAAAGAGATAGTGAAGGAGTTATCTTTAGAAATATGCCCTATATTTTTTCTGATCACTGGAATACAGAAGTGAATATGGATTTTATGATTCTGTAGAGTTAGGGAGTACATATTTTCAGTAATTAATTCTACAATCTTAAAAATAGCTCTCACCGTAAATCAACAGCTGAATGGTGGGAGTTGGACGTAATGGAGAAAATATGGACTAAAGAGATTATGAATCGGCATTGTAGAGAATCCATATTTTAATTGGGTGAATTAAGTAAACTCTTGGATGGATTAAAAGGTTAGGCTCTGGTTGGATGTGGTTTTCCCTTAAGTTCCGGAAATATGTCAACTCCCAATTTACAACAAAGGCGCAAATTCACAAAAAGAGAAAGGCACCCCCTTCCCTACCTAGTAGAAGAAACTAATATTGCCATCAGACCATCCATATGCCATTATTTTGTTATATTACTCAGGCCATAATAGGCAGTTAACTTTCAATAATATGTCACCTGATCTTTTGGTGTTTATATTCGAAAACTGTAATCTTTCTCTGATAAAGAGAATGAGCCCATGAGCCAATATCCCTGACAAATGTGCAAAGGCAGGGGCAGTGCCCAGTTCTCCCTAAGAAGTCTATCTCTGCCACTACTTTCTCAGGGCCCTGGGGGGTACCTATCTCATGCAGGCACACGCTTGCACTCACATGTGTGCGTGTTTACCCTCTGGATTAGCCCAATTCTCCATTCACCTTGAGTTTTGCCTTGTATTTTGGGGGTTCAGATTAGAAAACTGATCTAATTCATCCTCATTTCTGGCATCCCTAAGCTTATATGGGATCAATGACCCCATGATCCTTTAGATTTATTATTAATATCTGAGTACTTACCTTCAAGGGTTAATTAACCTAGGTGAAATCTTAAAATCTTCAGCTGAAGATATACTACATGACAGGCATACAATTTGGGAACTTCTTTGTTATGAACCTATACAAGGTAAATTGGCAGTGGTCACATATTAAAGTGGCTGCTTGGGCGAACCTTAATGGCAAAGCTGCCATCTCAGGACTTATTAAGATCCAGTGGTTGCTTAAAGAAAAATAGCTTGTTTGCTATAATTTGTTAAGGAAATCACCAATACAATATGCCATTAGAATGCACATATTTCTTAGAAGATACCTGTGGTAAAGCTTTTCCTGTCATCCTCAACTGGAGAACGTACTGAAATTAGCACGCATCATGAAAGTTCAGATGCAGCTGAAAATTCAGAGAAAATTGTTTTATCTTGAGAGCTGTTTTCACTTTCCATTGCCACATTTAAAAGTTAAGGTTTATAGAGAAATATTCTCAAGTGATTATGGAACAAGTGCAGGAAAATAGAAGAATAAAAATATGTATTTCAAGGCATCAATTCTAATTCCACTTCTAAAAATAGTCAGTGTGCAAAGCTGCGGTTGCTGGGATTGCTTCAATGAAGCTTCACCATCACTATCAACTACATTTTCAGGATCCACAATCTTCATAGATACACTTTATTTTTTAACATTATAGAGGAAGAAAGTGTAGTAATTTGATGGGAACTTTCCAACGATACAGGAAGGTAGACAAATTAGCATCTGCCCGTGCTATGATGATCACAGGAACAATCTTCCAGCTGACAATGCCAAGAAATTACTGTCCTTGAATAACGTCAAGCTTTAAAATTTTTATTACTGAAATTTCAGTAACAAATATTGCAATCAAAAATGAATTTCATAAAACTTTGGATTCGTTCTATGATAGTAATATTCAGCTTCAGGTGAATAATAACATTGATACTCAGCCTTTCAGTGTTCAGCCAAATATTTATTTGGTGCATCTCTACTTTATATATATTTGCAGATTTAAAAATATTTTTTCTGCTGTGTGTCATCATAACTGATACACATACACATACATACACACAAAATCTTATGGAAGGCAAATGCAAACATATACGCAAACAACATATTATAGGAAAATGTGAAAAAAGAGAACATTCAAAGCAGAAATCATTACATAAGATGACAAAATTCAAACTAAACATATTTCCACTGTTATATGTAATGAAATAAAATTAATACTTAAAGCAAAAGACTTATATTGGACAAGAAAAAATGTGTTGATAATTCTGTTAGCTCCACCCAAATCCTTTCTCCAACTTTCAGTACTTTGTTCTGTGCTCTAGGAGGTGAACACCTAAGACTTTATCATTCAGGTTCCTCTGCCAGCTAGCTCCTAGTTGAACTGGATTAATGTAAGACACTAGCAGTGGCTCAGATGGCAGAAGGAGAGAGAGAGAAATCCTGATATCTATTCCCTACTTTCTTCCTAATTCTGCATGAATATAGTTTCTACCAGATAACTCTTCTCCACAGCACCAGGTCTTCCTGGGCTTCAGTAATGCAAATTATACACCTTGTCCCTTCAGGTCTAGGGATAGTAACAGCATTTCATTGTTTCTGGTGTCTGAGTATTATGCATCCTTTGATGGGTTTTTAAATCCTGCTCTAACTGAGGTAAGTAGTGCATTTACTGAAGTCTCTATTGTGGACCATTGAAGCAGATTTCTTTTTCTTTTCTTTCTTTCTTTTTTAATAGTAGTGATGGGGTCTCCCTATGTTGCTCAGGATGGTCTCGAACTCCTAGGCTCAAGCAATCTCCTGCCTTGGCCTCCCAAGATGCTGGGATTAGAGTTGTGAGCCACCATACCCAGCCTGAAGCAGATTTCTGTTTTATACAAGGGTCCCAATTAATGTAGAAGCTATTACGAAGTGGGTTATGTAAGAATATCTCTTTCTTAGGGAATAACAGGTAGCTATACCTTGTACTGCCTACCACGCAGAAAGAGCAGAGAGACTGAGAGGCTTCTCTGGATTTTGGAAGTAACATTACTACATTTGTGTGTATTCAAACCTATTTACACACTAACTCACAAGTCTGCTCATTTAGAACAAAGAGCTCTTTGCAGCAGGTCCAGTCTGTGCTGTAGGCTCCTCTGCTGTGTGGGTATTTGACTCAGTAGATCTAAGTATCAGGCTTAAAGTAATGCTGTTTGAAGCTTCTAACTAACCCCTAGAAGACAATCACAGTTCACCTAACTAATGATTTTGGAACAAAACTATGTCCCCTTCTGCCAAAAATTTTTATCTATTTAAGAAGTCTGACTTGTCACCATGTAACTATGTGATTTGAAGTGTTCACCACCAACTGGGTGCTATCCAAGTTATCAAATCTTAAAATTGTCCTTGAAAATTAGCAAGTTATTATAAAATGAAATCGATATGGGTGACATTGAGGCTGAACGGGAAGGGGAGTCACAAGTATATTGAATGAGCAGGTGGTTCAGACCTTTATTAGCTATTCCTGCCTAGTTATCAAATTTTCCTCAATTCTTGTTCATATTCAACAGGGGAATCCCCTAAAGAGAAGGTGCTCAACAATCAGGTAGATTTGGTGTCTGATCTTTCCTGTGGATGTCTATCAAGCTTTCTCCCAGTGATACCAGTGCTTACTTAGTGGAACCATGCAAAAAGTAATCGTAGTTGCATGGATGGTAAATATGCATGAACTCAATACAGTGAACTACCCTTTAGCAACCCTGATCTGTCTGCTATCACTGAGTGTCCAACTTGTCAAAACCAAGGGCCAATGTGTTCCTGATATGGCACCATTTCATAGGGACACCAACCAGTCACCTGGTGCCAGGGTGATTACATTGAATCCTTTACATTGTGGAATAAGCAATCATTTGTCCACATAAAACCAAATACACATTCTAGAAATGGGTTTCTTTTCTCTGCCCTCAATGCTTCTACCAGTGTCACCATATGTCACCTTATAGAATGCCTTTATTCATTGCCATAACATCCCATACTATGTTGCCTTTGACAAGGAAACTCATTTTATAGCAAAACAATTGTCACAAAAGATCCATGCCCATGAAATTCATGTTTCCCCACATGTCCCATCACCAGTAAGCAGCTGGCTTGGTAGAATGATGGAATGGCTTCCTACAGGCTTAGTTTCAATGCCAGCTGTGACACAATATTGTTTGAAATTGTGGTGCTGGCCTAACAGATTAAACTGTTAGCCAATACATAAGCCGTATTTCCAAAAGCCAGAATATGTAGGATCAGGAACTAAGAAGTAGAATTATTTTACCTAAATTCTATTTACAGAATTTTGTTTGCCTTCCTGGAAACTTGTATTTGGTAGTTTTGGAGGTTCTCTTTTCCAAGGAAGGAACATTTCTTTCAAGAAATATAGTTGTTTCCATTAAATTTGGACCTGAAATTGCACCCTTGCTATTTTTAACTCCTAATGCCATTGACCTAACTGGCAATAAAGAGTTTAACAATACTGAATGGATTGATTAATTCTGATTGACAGAGGAAAATTAGGCAAGCGGGCCTGGTTGGAATCCAGGAGATCTGCTGTGGAGCCTTTTAGCACTTCTATGTCCCATAAAGAGCTACCAAATAAAGACAGGATCACTGGGGACTTTGATCCTATGAAATGAGGATTTGGGTCATCCCATGAGACAATAATTCCTGTAGTACGGAAGTAGTAAAGTGTTGCTTGAAAATGGAATGGATGATATAAAAAGGAAATTATGATGATAAAATTTAGCCTCATGACCAAAAGTGAAAACAGCAGTAGCTAATTTACATATTTATGTTAACTGAATATTTCTTTCCCCTCACTCTCCTTGCTATCTCATATAAAGAGTACTCATAGTGGGTAACATTAACATTTAGAATCCAGTTGGGAATAAGACTGAATTGCTGACATCCTGCCACAATTTAAATTATGCTAGGACTGTGGTCTCCCTATACTGGAGATCCAATTTTCTTAATCTAAGCAAGAGGCAAGAGTGAATGCCAAGTTGGAGTAATGTTCTGGTAAGTTTCTGTTGACTTCATGGATTTATTTTCTTCCCTTGTCTAACTTGCTCTGTGCTCATGGATGCAGAGCCATGCAGTCAATATCATCCAGATTCCTTTGTAGCCTGAATTTCAGCAGAAGGCACTCAGTGGGAGGCTCCTGTAGGGTTCAAGTTAGGTGGAGAGGAGAATGGGTTATTTCTTCCCCGATTACCTCTGCTTTGGTTCTGTGCTTCTGCCAGGGGTTGCATCTCTCCATAACTGGAACTCCTGCTATGTGACCGTTCCTTGCAGCTCCAGAGCTCACTTAGCTCTGGTAATGCTATCTTTTCTCTTGTCCTTTTATGGCTTCCTGTGGTTGGAGTCTTTGTTCCTCTTCCTCTCTCTCTCTCTCGCTCTCTCTCTCTCTCATTTCTTTAACCCTAGCTACATCTCTGTAAACAGACTCTTTATTAAGTTCTTGACAGTAGAAACTCTGAGAGGAATCATGATTCCTTCCAGGATTACATTCAGTAACAAAGCCAATGATTTGTTGCATATGAGCAGCAACTCTAATAAAAATTAACTGAAAAGCTTGAAAGTGAAGCTTTGGGCAAAAGAATTACAGGCAAATGGAAATTAAAAAAAAAAAAAGCAAAGATCACGATATTTAGAACAAATAGATTTTATTTGTGGTTGGTAAAAAATATGAAGTAGGACAAAGACAGGCACTTTGTATCAATAAAAAAGTCAATATAAATAAGTAACTGTCATAAATATTTATTTATTAAATATGTGTGCAAAATTCAGAAAGCAAAAACTTCAGAAGCATTTTTTAGAAGACAATTTATAATGCTATTTTTTCAGCTGATGGAGGATCAAATATAAAAACGTAAGTGAGATTTAGAAGGACATAAGCAACTAATGGAGGAGAAGTAATATGTGCATATTTATTCAAATATTCATGGAATAATAGCCAAAGTGGGCAAAGTATTGGGCCTCAATGAAAACCTTAGCATATTCCAAAAAGTAAAAATAGTGTATAATTTAGTCCATGATGACAGTGTAATAAAACTGGAAATTATTTCTGGGAAGTGATATTGCCTGCAATTGTTAATTTCTACATTTTTAAAAATAATTATTCTATTATTTTGTTCAATAAACATTGTACTTTTTATAATTAAAATATAAAAATACCCAAATATATACAAAAAGTTCCTAACACATAATTTTAAAAATACCATATAAATATCAAACTTAGAAGAAGCATAAACAATTGTAGCTGTGCTAATAGCCCTCAGTGAATTCAGAATTTTATAATTAGATCTTAAAAGGAGGGTAAGAAGTACATGTATAGTAACTGGACAGTACACAGCCGCAAGTTGGGTGTAGCCCTATAAATTGTCTATTTTAAAGTATACATCTATAGTAATTTGCTATTCAGAAATGTTGAATCATTTAAAAATAATTTTATTATTACAGAAACAGTATATGTGAATCAGAGAACAGTTTTTAAATGCAGAGGAGCAAAATGTGTTGAAATGGCCCTATAAACAAGAAAACACTATTGTTAGTACCTTTGCCTCTAGCCTTACATATTATTTTTCATCAAATATACACTTTGTAACCTCTTTTTCAGTCAATTATTTTCACATTTATATTTTCAGGCATTTTCATTATATATAATATCCATGCTGTATTTAGATGTCTTTAATTAAACATTTTTCTTTAGAGCCGATTTCTTTAAACCAGTCTCAGTGCAGTACCACACATTATATCTAATGTCTGCCCCGTAATTTTTTTAAAATCTAGAAGTACCCCCCTTTTTAAATGAGACTGACTTGTTGGAGGAATGAGGCCAATTGACCTACAAAATGGCTTACCTTAGGGCTTTGCTTGATTGCTTTCTGTGGAATCACTTACCTTGCATCTCTGTGTCTAAATTTACACCTAATGCCTTAATGGCTGCCAGTTAAACATGCTTGACTAGAATAAATCACAGATGAAATTTTGTACCTCATGTTGTGCTACATCAGAAAATTCGTAATGTCAGGTTGACCCACAGTTGAGACAGTAAGAGTAATCATTGATTTGTGTGATATCTGATACCTGATACTGATATCATCCTTCAGTTAGATTGTCCCTTTTGCAAGTATGGGATGCTCTGAATGTCTGCTTCCTCATAAGCCTTCACTTAATGAATTTTAGCAGCAATGTTTCTCTTGAGCTTCCACTGAAATATAGTATAATCAAATTGTGCAAATCGTAATTGTATAGCTTAAGGAATTAGTTCTGAGTGAACACACCCATGAAACTACCAACCTAGGTCAAGAAACACGCAAAGGATGTAGGAGGCTCCTCATGCCCCAACCATATTACTTCCCTCTCCCTTCTCCCAAAATGTAATCACTGTCCTGATGTCAAATGGCAAAGAATAATTTACCCCCTATAAATAGACTTATACAGAATGTGTTTGTATTTGTTCCTCTTGTTCAAAATTATGATCAAGATTCACAGATGTTATTGTGTGTATCTTTATCATATATATTTTGATAGATGTATAGTAGTGCAATCTATTCATAAACCACTATTTATTCTTTCCTGTCTTGCTAGACATTGCTTTCCATCTGTGGCTACATAATCCATTTGTGAACATTGTTATAAGTTTCTATTACTACATATGTGCATACATTTCTGTTGAATGTATACCCAGAAAGGAAATTCTTGGATCACACAGGACGTATGTGTTCAAATGTTGTAGATAATATGAAACCTGTTTCCAAAGTGGTTGTTCCAAATTCATCCTGATAGCACTGTAAGAGATTTCCAGTTGCTTCAAAACCACATCAACACTTTAAATTGTTTTCTATCTTTTAACTTTTCTGATGAATGTATAGTATTTCTCCCGATGGACTTTATTATTTAAGGACAAGCGAGGTTGAACGTCGTTTCAAACGTTTATTAGATATTTGTATAATCTCTTTTGTAAACTGCTTTTTCTTTTTTTTTTCTTTTTTTAAAATTATACTTTAAGTTCTAGGGTACATGTGCACAACGTGCAGGTTTGTTACATATGTATACATGTGCCATGTTGGTGTGCTGCACCCATTAACTCGTCATTTACATTAGGTATATCTCCTAATGTTATCCCTCCCCCTCCCCCCACCTCACGATAGGCCCCGGTGTGTGATGTTCTCCACCCTGTGTCCAAGTGTTCTCATTGTTCAATTCCCACCAATGAGTAAGAACATGCGGCATTTGGGTGTTTTTTGTTCTTTTTCAAAATACTTGCCCACTTTCCTATTGGGTTGCCTCTCTTTATATTGTTGGAATTTTTATATATTCTTCTTATAAGCCGTTTGTCAGTTATATAAATCGCAAATAATCTAGTTTTACTTGCTTTTGCTCTCTTACTGGTGCCTTTTTAGAGAAGAAAACACTTAATTTTAATAAGTTCAAATCGTTAATGTTTTTCATATCCTACTTAAGAAATCTTTGCCTTCCAAGGCCCTGAAGATATTCTTTATTATCTTATAAAATTATTGCTTTACCATTCCCATTTAGATCTACATGAATGAAATGGTTTTGTGAATGAAGCAAGGTAAAAATCTAGATTTCTTTTTCCATACTGATACAGAATTCTATACTGTTATATTGGTCTATCTATGCTTGTGATATTTACCTTTCTTCATTACTATGGTTTATGTTATAGCCTTGATATCTGGGACTGTAAGTACTTTGTTCTTTTTTGAGATGTTAGCTGTTCTTAGCCTTTTGCATTGTCATCTAAATTCTAGAATCTACATGTCAATTTTTGAAGATAAAGAAGCCTCTTGGAACTATGATTGATATTGTAATCAACAGATGAATTTAGGAAAATGGACATCTTTATAAATTTAAGTTTTCAATTTATGAACACATTCTATCTCTTCATTTATTTAGGTTTCATTCAATATTACCCAATAAAGTTATATAGTTCTGTAGAGATTTTGCATATGTTTGATTAAACTTATCTAAAGTATTTGATGTTTTGATGCTATTCAAAGGGGTATCATTTTTTATATTTTAATCCTCTATTTATTGTATAAAGAAATACACTTTAAAAAACATATCAGAAACGACACAAAACTGTGATATTAATTCTAATAATTAAATAGAAAATTATCTTGGACATTTCATAAACACAAATGTATAGTGTGAACACGGGAGTAGCATTTTACCTTGCTGGTCTTTAGTCTTTACTCCTTGCCCTCTTGCACTGACTATGAATGGATTAGAATAAAGTAGGGTGGAGTGATGAGAATAAGTAATCTAGCCTCATATTTTTATCTCGCAGACAAAATGTTTAACATTTCACATTAAGAAGGATTTTGCTGCAGATTTTTTCTGTTTTTTGAAGATTATGTTTATCAAATTCTGAGGTTTTCAATTCTAAAAATTGTTATTATCAGAGATTTTATACAATCATCTGATTTTTCTTTTTATTCAGGAGTAAATTGCACTAATAGACTTTTAAGTGTTTTTGGCAAATTTGAGCAGAAAGAGGAAAACCTTTCAAAAACAGAGAAGTCGCAAGAAAAGTACAAGAAACCACAAAATATTTTTACTGAGATTTTCAGATTCACCATTTGTTTATCTTTTGCTCCATTTATTTATGATTTTTTCCTCCTCTCTCATTCTTCTCTTTTTTTGAATTATTTAAAACTAATATGTCAAATTTGCCCTTCTACCCTGTTAGGGTTTGGCTGTGTCCCCACCCAAATCTCATTTTGAATTCCCACATGTGTGGGAGGGACCCAGTAGGAGGTAATTGAATCATGGGGGCACGTCTTTCTCATGCTGTTCTCATGATAGCAAATAAGTCTCAAAAGATCTGATGATTTTATACAGGGGAATTTCCCTGCACAAGCTCTCTTCTCTTGTCTGCCACCATGCGAGGCATGGCTTTCACCTTTTGCCATGATTGTGAGGCTTCCCTAGTCATGTGGAACTGTGAGTCTATTAAACCTCTTTTCTTTTGTAAATTGCCCAGTCTTGGGTATATCTTTATCAGCAGCATGAAGACGGACTAATACACACCCCCAAATGAAACAATTTGATTTTCTTAAAAAAGGACATGTTCCTATAACCAAAGTATAATTATCAAAATCAAAAAAGTTTACTCATTGATTTTTTTTTCCATTTCTTTTTTTTTATT